>NC_000068.7:40126714-40426714 GCF_000001635.26 Mus musculus
TTCTCCATATCCTTGCCAGCATCTGCTGTCACGTGAGTTTTTGATCTTAGCCATCATGACTGATATAGGGGAAATCTCAGGGCTGTTTCGATTTGCATTTCCCTGATGATTAAGGATTTTGAACGTTTCTTTAGGTGCTTCCCAGCCATTAGGTATTCCCTAGTTGAGTATTCTTTGTTTAGCTCTACACCCATTTTTTTTTTTGAAAAGCAAGACAAATTTTTACTTTTAAATGATTATAAGCACACCAAAAACATGTAACAAGTTAAGTCCTAGCATCTAGTGATTTGGGTTAGGTTACACTAACAGCAGCCGGAACAAGCATATCGTATTGACTGTCCTAAATTATCCAGGCTAGAGTACTCTAAGGCTGGCTGCTTCTTCACAGGAGTTACTAATAGCTACTTCTACTTTTTCATAGATAACGCCCCTGACCTGTAAGAAAGGAGAAGGGAACAGTTTACTCCCCTTCTTCCTTCAAAGAATTTTTCCTACTAGGCTAATTAAAAAAAAAAAAAAGTCAACATTGATATCGATTACTTGCATGAAGACACAGGAAAACAGGTGACATACACTCCTTAAAGACACACAAGATAAGAAGATGAAACTTCAGGTACATAAGAAGTCTGTACAAAAAGCTAGATTTGATACTCTCAAAAAGTGAAGGGTCCTACAACAGCATAGAGAAATAATTTAATGCCTTCCAGAACAGAACTCCAGCTCTGTGAAGGTTTCCTATTCTATGGGGGCAGATCTCATGCCAACCCACAGAGCAGGCACTTCCACCTCCTATCCGTTTATGCGGTAGTTTTCATGGATTTCCGGCCGGATGTCACACACAAAGGCCAAGAGGTTATCCAGGACTTCATCCCTGTTCTGCTCGAAGTAGTTCTGGAGGACGGTCATCTTCTCCCGGGTCTCCTTTTCCACCTCACTGCTGCAGCTGCCATGGGAGCCCAATGCCTCAGCTTCCTTGGCCTTGAACTCCTTCTCCCTCTGCAGGCGGTACTGTTCAATTTCAGCCTGGGCTTCTTCTTTGGCCTGCTTCAGCCTCTGGTTCTTTCGCTTGCGGGCCTCGGACACCTTCTCGGCGGCCCGCTTCTCGGCCTGCAGTAGCTGCTGGATGCCCTGCGACTGACTCGCCATTGCTGAGGGGACTTTGGGCCGAGAGAACGGCCTAAGTCAACTGCTCAAACACCCTCCGAAGCCCCTCCTACACCCAATTTTTAAAATAGGGTTATTTGTTTCTCTGGGGTGTAACTTCTTGAGTTCTTTGTACATATATTGGATATTAGTCCTCTAGCAGATGTAGGGTTGGTAAAGATCTTTTCCCAATCTGTTGGTTGCCATTTTGTCCTATTATCAGTATCCCTTGCCTTAGAGAAACTTTGCAATTTTATGAGGTCCCATTTGTCTATTCTTGATCTTGGATCATAAGCTATTGGTGTTTTGTTCAGGTAATTTTTCCTTGCACCCATGTATTCAAGGCTGTTCACCTCTTTCTCTTCTATAAGATTCAGTGTATCTGGTTTTATGTGGAGGTCCTTAATCCACTTGGACTTGAGCTTTGTCCAAGGAGAAAAAAATGGATCAATTTGCATTCCTCTACATGCTAATTGCCAGTTGAACCAGCACCATTTGTTGAAAATGCTGTCTATTTTTCACTGGATGGCTTTAGCTCCTTTGTCAAAGATCAAGTGACCATAGATGTGTGGGTTCTTTTCTGGGTCTTCAATTATATTCCATTGATCTACTTGCCTGTCACTGTACCAATACCATGCAGTTTTTTGTTTTTCTGTTTCGTTTTATACCATGATTGCCCTATAGTATAGCTTGAGGTCAGGCATGGTGATTTCACCAGAACCTGGGGATCCATCCCATGTACACTTACCAAATGCAGACACTATTGCAGATACCAATCAGTGCTTGCTGATAGGAGTCTGATATAGCTGTCTCCTGAAAGGCTTTTCAGGAAAAGTGCCTGACAAATACACAGTGAATGTTCACAGACAACCCATGGACTGAGCACAAGGTGTCCAATGGAGGAGCTAGAGAAAGGACCCAAGGAGCTACAGGGATGTGCAGCCTCATAGGAGGAACAATAATATGAACCAACCAGTAACAGCAAATCTCCCAGGGAATAAACCACCAACCAAAGAGTACACATAGAGGGACCCATGGCTCCAGATACATGTGTAGCAGAGGATGGCCTGAGAAAAGAGGAGAGGCCCTTGGTCCTGTGAAGGCTTGACATCCCAGTGTAGGGGAAGGCCAGGATAGGACGGGGGAGAAGGGATGGGATGAAGGTTTTTGAAGGGGAAACGAGGAAAGGAGATAACATTTGAAATGTAAATAAAGAAAATATCTAATTAAAAAAAGAAGAAAGAAAGAAAGAAAGAAAGAAAGAAAGAAAGAAAGAAAGAAAGAAAGAGAGAAAGACACTCAAAAATAGTCTCTATTGGCTGGGAGGCACAGAGACTCAGGATAGAACCAAATATAGCTGGCAAAAAATACAAATAACAAGTCATCGAAATGATTCCTGATGACATTCTGCTATATTCATTCTGCTATAGATCAGTGACTAGTACAACTGTCATCAGAGATTCATTGTCCAGCAACTGATTGAAGTAGATGCAGAGAATGACAACCAAACACTAGGCAGAGCCAGGGGAACCCTGTAAAAGAGGAAGGAGAATTCTAGGAGTCAGAGAGGTCAAGAACACCAAGAGAACCAGATCCACAGAATCATCTGGGCCTAAACAGTGACATTACAGACCATGTATAGGCTTAACGTAGGTTCTCTTAATATACATTTTGGTTTTATAGCTTAGTGTTCTTGTGAGACTCCTAACAGTGGGATTGGGGGTATCTCTGATGCTTGGGACCCTTCTCCTACTGAGTTGCCTCCTCTGTCCAGCCTTAATATGAGAGTTTATGCCTAGCCTTATTGTAACTTCTTATGCCATGTTTGGTTGATTTCCCTGCCCACTCACACCTCTATCTACCTATCTATCTATCTATCTATCTATCTATCTATCTATCTATCTATCTATCTATCTATCTTCTCTCTCTCTCTCTCTCTCTCTCTCTCTCTCTCTCTCTCTCCCTCTCTCTCTCTCTCTCTCTCTCTCACTCTCCTTTAGTGCTTTGAAGAAGAGAATCCTCTGGCAAAGTGGAAAGATGGGGACAGGGGCAAGTGAGAGGAATAGAGTATGAGAAACTGTGGTGGGACTGTAACATATGTAAAGAATAAAAAGAATTAAAAATTTTAAAACAGAAATTTTTAAAATTGAATTTAAAGAATTATAAAATAACATCTGTTAAATAAATCTTTATTTGTAAGTAAAAAAATTGCAAAGCTTCTGTAAGGCACACTGTCAATAGGACAATATGGTAACCTATAGATTGGAAAATTATCATTACAAATCCTACATCTGCTAGAGGGTTAATATCCAATATAATATAAAGGATACAAGAGGTTAGAACCCACGGAACAAAATAACCATATTAAATAATGAGGTACAGAGCTAAACAAAGAATTCTCAACTGAGGAATACTGAATGGCTGAGAAGCACTTAAAGAAATGTTCAACATCATTAGTAATCAAGGAAATGAAAATCAGAACCCCGAGATTCCACCTTACACCAGTCAGGATGGCTAAAATCAAAATCTGAGGTGAGAGCAGATGCTGGAGAGGATTGGAGAAAGAAGAACACTACTCCATTGTTGGTGATATTGCAAGCTGGTACAACCCCTCTGGAAATAAGTCTGGTGGTTCTTTTGAAAATTGGAAATAATACTACCTGAGGACCCAGCTATTCCACTCCTGGGCATATACTCAAAAATGCTCCAACATATAACAAGGACACATGCTCCACTATATTCATAGCAGCCTTATTTATTATAGCCAGAAGCTGGAAAGAACCACCCAGATGTCCCTAAACAGAATAATGGATAGAGAAAATGTGTTACATTTGCACAGGGGAGTACTACTCGGTTACTATGTAGAAGAATGTGAATCGATCCATACCTATCTCCTTGTACTAAGGTCAAATCTAAGTGGATCAAGGAACTTCACATAAAATCAGAGACACTGAAACTTATAGAGGAGAAAGTGGAGAAAAGCCTTGAAGATATGGGCACAGGGGAAAAATTCCTGAATAGAACAGCAATGGCTTGTGCTGTAAGATCGAGAATTGACAAATGGGACCTCATGAAATTCCAAAGCTTCTGCAAGGCAAAAGACACCGTCCATAAGACAAAAAGACCACCAACAGATTGGGAAAGGATCTTTACCTATCCTAAATCAGATAGGGGACTAATATCCAACATATATAAAGAACTCAAGAAGGTGGACTTCAGAAAATCAAGTAACCCCATTAAAAAATGGGGCTCATAACTGAACAAAAAATTCTCACCTGAGGAATACCGAATGGCAGAGAAGCACCTGAAAAAATGTTCAACATCCTTAATCATCAGGGAAATGCAAATCAAAACAACCCTGAAATTCCACCTCACACCAGTCAGAATGGCTAAGATCAAAAATTCAGGTGACAGCAGTTGCTGGCAAGGATGTGGAGAAAGAGGAACACTCCTCCATTGTTGGTGGGATTGCAGGCTTGTACAACCACTCTGGAAATCAGTCTGGCGGTTCCTCAGAAAATTGGACATAGTACTACTGGAGGATCCAGCAATACCTCTCCTGGGCATATATCCAGAAGATGTCCCAACCAGTAAGAAGGACACATGCTCCACTATGTTCATAGCAGCCTTATTTATAATAGCCAGAAGCTGGAAAGAACCCAGATGCCCCTAAACAGAGGAATGGATACAAAAAATGTGGTACATTTACACAATGGAGTACTACTCATCTATTAAAAAGAATGAATTTATAAAATTCCTAGCCAAATGGATGGACCTGGAGGGCATCGTCCTGAGTGAGGTAACACATTCACAAAGGAACTCACACAATATGTACTCACTGATAAGTGCATATTAGCCCAAAACCTAGGATACTGAAGATATAAGATACAATTTGCTAAACACATGAAACTTAAGAAGAATGAAGACTGAAGTGTGGACACTATGCCCCTCCTTAGAATTGGGAACAAAACACCCATGGAAGGAATTACAGAGACAAAGTTTGGAGCTGAGACGAAAGGATGGACCATCTAGAGACTGCCATATCCAGGGATCCACCCCATAATCAGCTTCCAAACGCTGACACCATTGCATACACTAGCAAGGTTTTATCGAAAGGACCCAGATGTAGCTGTCTCTTGTGAGAATATGCCAGGGCCTAGCAAACACAGAAGTGAATGTTCACAGTCAGCTATTGGATGGATCACAGGGCTCCCAATGGAGGAGCTAGAGAAAGTAGCCAAGGAGCTAAAGGGATCTGCAACCCTATAGGTGGAACAGCATTATGAACTAACCAGTACCCCGGAGCTCTTGACTCTAGCTGCATATGTATCAAAAGATGGCCTAGTCGGCCATCACTGGAGAGGCCCATTGGACACGCAAACTGTATATGCCCCAGTACAGGGGAACGCCAGGGGCAAAAAAATGGGAATGGGTGGGTAGGGAAGGGGGGGTATGGGGTTCTTTTGGGATAGCATTGGAAATGTAATTGAGCAAAATATGTAATAAAAATATTTAAAAAAAAACAATGAGTGCATGAAATACACAGGCATAAAGATAGAACTAGAAAATATCATCTTGAGTGAGGTAACACAGTCCCAAAAGAACATATATGGTGTTTACTCAATGATAAGTGGATATTAGTCCAAAATCTCAGAATTCCCAAGATAAAATGTACAGACCATGTGAAGTTCAAGAAGAAGGAAGACCAAAGTGTGGATACTTTGGTCCTTCTTAGAAGGGGGAACAAAATATTCACGGGAGGAGATACTTAGACAAAGTGTGGAGCAGAGACTAAAGGAAAGGCTACCCAGAGACTGCCCACCTGGTAATTGATCCCATATAGAGACACCAAACCCGGACACTATTGAGGATGCCAAAAGATGCTTGGTGGCAGGATACAGCTTGGTGATGATATAGCTGTTTCCTTAGAGTTTCTGTCAGAGCCTGACAAGTACAGAGGCAGATGCTTCCAGCCAACCATCGGACTGAGCACAGCGTCCCCAATGGAGGAGTTAGAAAAAGGAATGAATGAGGTGAAGGGGTTTGCAAACCGTAGGAAGAATAACAATATCAACCAACCAGACCTCCCAGAGTTCCCAGAGACTAAACTACCCACCAAGGAGTACACATGGAGGGATCCATGTCTGTAGCCTCATATGTAGCAGAGGACTGGATTTTTTAAATCAATGGGTGGAGAGGCCCTTGGTTCTGGGAAGGCTCAGTGCCCCAGTGTAGGGAAATGTCAGGGCAGAGAGGTAGAAGTGGGTGGGTGGGTGAGTGAGGACCCTCATAGAATCAGAGGGAGGAGGGATGAGATAGGGAGTTTCCAGAGAGGAAATGGGGATAGGGGATAGTGTTTGAAATATAAATAAATAAAATATCCAATAAAAATAATATGTAGAAAAAAAAAGGATAGATGATGATGAGGAGATGGATTGAGTGGAAAAAGCAGAGGATTAAGAAGATGTAGGGAGGAATTTTATTCATTTATTCCAATATAAAAATCTTATGAAAGTATTTCTTGCTTTGAAAAATACATACACATACATAAACATATATATATATATATATATATATATATATATATATATATATGTTCATACCTACATATACACACATACCTATGTATATACACATATATACAAACATTTAGAAGTTTTTTATTTGAAATGCTAACTTTATATACCACTTAATTTCATTATTATTTTCAATTTTCTTGTGATATTAGTTGTACTCAGGGCTTGGCACAAGATAAGCATACATTACTACTTATCTACCCTTTCTCAACTTGTCTGGAGTTTTCAAGATATTTTGTATTCTAATGACATAGCAACTACTAAAGCCACAGTATTTTCTTCACCAGAATACCTAAAAGCAGAAATGTTTTACTCTGAATTAGAAGGATGGTTGTGGAGAATGAAAGAGACTATGTGGCTTCTGGAAGACAAATTCCAAAAATCTTTATAGCCAGCAGGATATTTCCTGCCTTATGAGCATAGGAACAGTGAACAGTTGAGGGTTTGGGTTGTCTACTTGAAGCGTTATAATGTGTCATTTATTTTTAAACAACAATACTGTAGATATTTGGAATCTAATTTAAATTTTTAATGGTACATTGGTGATATAAGCAATTTTAGCATAATTCTCACCTGGCTCATTTCCTCATTGAATTCATCCCTGTTGAGTATATAAGTAAAGTAGAAATATGCAGAAAACAGATGAGTCTTTCACTTTGATTTTGAAAATACACTTTGAATTCCAAGAATCTTTGATGAATAAAAGGCTCTACAGTATCTCCTATTGGCTGGATGTGTATCCATCCTGTTAGAACAGGATAGATGGCAGCACTGTTAAAATAAATATGGAGACTGACCTCTTTAGAAACGGATTGTTCTTAATCAGAACAGTGAAGAGCAGCAGTCTCTCTAGAGGAGTGTAGACTTAACACAAATTGTGTAGAAGGGATCAGGGCTTTATAGAGTGAAAAGATTCCATCTGTAGTTCAGTTTCCCTGCAGTCTCAAAGTGATAAATAGCAACAGATCTTGGTAAGATGATCACATCACAAGTTTCCAGGATCTTCTTCTCCCCCAGGAGATTAACAGTGAAGTCAATTTTTCTGTACAGAGTTTCTCAGCTCACCTGAGGCTTTCATGTCACCTCCTATTAACCTTTTACCTCCTATCATATATTCATATGTTGAAACACTGACCTTATAGGATCCTTTTTTTTTCTTTTTCTTTTTTAAGGAGGCATCATGATTATGTGAGGAAAGATCTTGTAATTGGGATTAATGAACTGTAAGTATCCCTACAGGTATAATCCAAGAAAGTGAGCCTTGCAAAGAGATGAAATTGAAAACCTTGTGCAGATTTATTTTATCCACCTGGATCATACTTTGGTGAGTCCAATACCAGACAGTTAATTGTTAGCATATTTAAAACACAGTACAATTTGTGAAAAAGTTTTCAGGCAACAATAAGTAAAGTCAGTCCAATATCAGGTACACATTAAAGCTTAAGATGTGACTGACTATATTACAAAGATGGTTCTATAGCTAAAACATCTAAAATCTAATGTAGTCTCTGATTAATAGCATTGAGATCAGCAGGTCATAAAGTACATGTTGATATCTTCCCTAAGAAATGGCTAACAGGGGATTGCAGAGATAGCTCAGCAGTTAAAAACACTGGCTGCTCTTTTGGAGGTCTTCTCAGATTTCTGGATAGAATGCAGGTATTTTATTTTGTTTTATTGAGGACACACCCGTTTATGATTAACATTCCTGGTTTTCTTAATGTTTTTCTGAGGGTGCAAGGGCATCTGTGCCCCCAAACAATGAAAATACCAGAGGGTGGGTAATTTTAATCTATTCACTGTCCAGCATATGAGGATACAAGCTGAAAAGAGTCCTTATGAAATACGTAAATGTGCATTACTAGAACTGACCATTATGTCACCCAAAATTCAGTTTTCCCACACTAAGTAATGGAGAAGGATGTGTGTGTGTGTGTGTGTGTGTGTGTGTGTGTCTGTGTGTGTGTGTAAGTGTATGTGTGATAGTATAGGCATGTACATGAATCTTCCAACTGAATTATTAATAATTTATAATTTAAAATATATTTCAGTGATTATTTTTAGATAATACAATTCAGAGCAATATTCTACTTTCACCCAAAAAACTGAGCAATGACTAGTAAAAGCTCTGGTTCCCAAAAGATATTCAGTAATTATTTTATAAATATTAAAAAAATAAACTGAAAAATAAACATTAGAAAAAGAGAGTATTGTTAATTGAGAAGTACAAAAGAAGTGATAGCCCTTCCGATCAAAGCCAGCACTGGGTCACCTTGGGACACCTCCAAGGTCCCTAGAGGACTCTCCACGCGATCTTAGGACCATCAGTGAGTGGAATACAACTTGAATTAGGGAAGCAGAAAACCCGGCTTGACCAGGGTCACAAGTCCCGTCGGCACCAGCACCAGGTCACCTGGGTGAGGAGTCTGAGGACACCCCCAAGGTCCCTAGAGGACAGCTTCTGAGGCATACCCCTTCTCGGGCTCCAGACATCCCGGCACCTTCCCTGCCAGAGGTCATGTGTCCTCCCCTCCCTGGAGGGCTTTGCCGTAACACCTGGGTAAGCCATCTTGGCTCCTGGATCCCTCCAAGACTAGTCTGCATAGGTGAGAGTATGGATTACAGAAGCTAACAGCTTCTGGGACAGGCCTTGTTTCGGGCCTTCATCATCTGCCAGGAGGCAGGTCCTAACTTCAGATACACCTTCCCTTTAATATAAGAGCTTGCCTGCAGAGAGTGCTCTGACCACTGAAACTCAGAGGAGAGAGCTAGTCTCACAGGACTTCTGATAGAGGCTAACAGAACAAGAGGACAAGCTCTAACCAGACACAACTATAATAACTAACTCCAGAGATTACCAGATGGTAAAAGGCAAACTTAAGAATCTTACTAACAGAAACCAAGAAAACACACCATCATCAGAACTCAGCACTCCCACCTCACCCAGTCCTGGGTACTACAACACACCTGAAGACCTAGACCCATATTTAAAAGCATATCTCATGATGATGGTAGAGGACATCAAGAAGGACTTTAATAACTCACTTAAAGAAATACATGAGAACACTGCTAAAAAGGTACAAGTCCTTAAAGAAAAACAGGAAAACACAACCAAATAGGTAGACGTCCTTAAAGAAAAACAGGAAAGCACACACAAACAGGTGATGGAAATGAACAAAACCATACTAGACATAAAAAGGGAAGTAGACACAATAAAGAAAAACCAAAATGAGGCAACACTGGAGATAGAAACCCTAAGAACAAAATCTGGAACCATAGATGCCAGCATCAGCAAGAGAATACAAGAGATGGAAGAGAGAATCTCAGGTGCAGAAGATTCCATAGAGAACATTGGCACAACAATCAAAGAAAATGCAAAATGCAAAAAGATCCTATCCAAAAACACCCAGGAAATCCAGGACACAATGAGAAGACCAAATCTACAGATAATAGGAGAAAATGAGAATGAAGATTTTCAATTTAAAGGGCCAGCAAATATCTTCAAGAAAAATAAAGAGAAAACTTCCCAAACTTAAAGAAAGAGATGCCCGTGAACATACAAGAAGCCTACAGAACTCCAAATAGACTGGACCAGAAAAGAAATTCCTACGAACACACAATAATCAGAACAACAAATACACTAAGTAAAGATAGAATATGAAAAGCAGTAAGGGAAAAAGGTCTAGTAACATATAAAGGCCTATCAAAATTACAATAGACTGTTCACCAGAGACTATGAAAGCCAGAAGATCCTGGATAGATGTTATATGGACACTAAGAGAACACAAATGCCAGCCCAGGCTACTATACCCAGCCAAACTTTCAATTACCACAGAGGGAGAAACCAAAGTATTCCATGACAAAACCAAATTCACACATTATCTTTCCAGGAATCCAGCCCTACAAAGAATAAAAACAGAAAAAAAAAAAAAAATACAAGAACGGAAACCACGTTCTAGGAAAAGCAGTAAAGTAATCCTTCAACAAACCTAAAAAAAAGACAGCCACAAGAAGAGAATGCCAACTCTAACAACAAAAGTAATAGGAAGCAACAATTACTTTTCCTTAATATCTCTTAATATCAATGGACTCAACTCCCCAATAAAAAGACATAGACTAACAGACTGGCTCCACAAACAAGACCCAAAATTTTGCTGCTTACAGGAAACCCATCTCAGGGAAAAAGACAAACACTACCTCAGAATGAAAGGCTGGAAAACAATTTTCCAAGCAGATGGTCCGAAGAAACAAGCTGGAGTAGCCATTTTAATATTGAATAAAATCGAATTCCAACCCAAAGTTAACAAAAAAGACAAGGAGGGACACTTCATACTCATCAAAGGTAAAATCTTTCAAGAAGAACTCTCAATTCTGAATATCTATGCTCCAAATGCAAGTGCAGCCACATACATTAAAGAAACTTTATTAAAGCTCAAAGCACACATTGCACCTCACACAATAATAGTGGGAGACTTCAACACACCACTTTCATTAATGGAGAGATCGTGGAAACAGAAACCAAACAGGGATACAGTGAAACTAACAGAAGTTATGAAACAAATGGATTTAACATATATCTCCAGAACATTTTATCCTAAAAGAATAGATATACCTTCTTCTCAGCACCTCATGGTACCTTCTCCAAAATTGACGACATAATTGGTCAAAAAACAGGCCTCAACAGATATAAAAATATTAAAATTGTCCCATGCATCCTATCAGATAACCATGGACTAAGGCTGATCTTCAATAACAACATAAATAATAGAAAGCCAACATTCATGTGGAAACTGAATAACACTCTTCTCAATGATACCTTTGTCAAGAAAGGAATAAAGAAAGAAATTAAAGACTTTTTAGAGTTTAATGAAAATGAAGCCATAACATACCCAAACTTATGGGACACAATGAAAGCATTTCTAAGAGGAAAACTCATAGCTCTGAGTGCCTCCAAAAAGAAACTGGAGATAGCACACACTAGCAGCTTGACAACACACCTAAAAGCTTTAGAACAAAAGGAAGAAAATTCACCCAAGAGGAGTAGACGGCAGGAAATAATCAAACTCCGTGGCGAAATCAACCAAGTAAAAACAAGAGAAATTATTCATAGAATCAAACAAAGGAGGAGCTGGTTCTTTGAGAAAATCAAGAAGATAGATAAACCCTTAGCCAGACTCACTAGAGGGTACAGGGACAGCATCCTAATTAGCAAAATCAGAAATCAAAAGGGAGACATAACAACAAATCCTGAAGAAATCCAAAATACCATCAGATCCTTCTACAAAAGGCTATCCTCAAGAAAACTGGAAAACCTGGATGAAATAGACAAATTTCTAGTCAGATACCAGGTACCAAAGTTAAAACAAGATCAGGTTAATGATCTAAACAGTCCTATATTCCCTAAAGAAATAGAAGTAGTCATTAATAGTCTCCCAACTAAAAAAAAGCCCAGGACTGAATGGGTTTAGTGCAGAGTTCTATCAGACCTTAAAGAAGATCTAATTCCAGTTCTGCACAAACTTTTCCACAAAATAGAAGCAGATGGTACTCTATCCAATTCATTCTATCAAGTGACAATTACTCTGATACCTAAACCACAGAAAGACCCAAAAAAAGATAGAGAACTTCAGACCAATTTCCCTTATGAATATTGATGTAAAAATACTCAATAAAATTCTTGCTAACCGAATCAAAGAACACATCAAAACAATCAACTGTCCTAACCAAGTAGGTTTCATTCCAGGGGTGCAGGGAATTTTTAATATATGGAGACCCATCAATGTAATCCAGAATATAAACAAACCCAATAACAAAACAAAAACCACATGATCATCTTTTTAGATTCAGAGAGAGCATTTGACAAAATCCAACATCCATTCATGATAAAAGTCTTTGAAAGATCAGGAATTCAAGGCCCATACTCTAAACAAGATAAAAGCAATCTACAGCAAACCAGTACCCAACATTGCCAGTAAAATCAGGGACTAGACAAATCTGCCCACTTTCTCCCTACCTATTCAACATTGTACTTGAAGTCCTAGCTAGAGCAATTCACCAACAAAAGGAGATCAAGGGGATACAAATTGGAAAGGAAGAAGTCTAAATATCACTGTTGGCAGATGATATGATAGAATATATGTGTGACCCTAAAAATTCCACCAGGGAAGTCCTAAACTTAATAAACAGTTTCAGTGAAGTAGCTAGATATAAAATTAACTCAAACAAGTCAATGGCCTTTCTCTACACAAAGGATAAACAGGCTAAGACAGAAATTAGGGAAACAACACCCTTCTCAATAGTCACAAATAATACAAAATACTTTGCCATGACTCTAACCAAGAAAGTGAAAGATCTGTTGACAAGAACTTCAAGTCTGTAAAGATAGAAATTAAAGAAGATCTCAGAATATGGAAAGATCTCCATGCTCATGGATTGGCAGGATCAATATAGTAAAAATGGCTATCTTGCCAAAAGCAATCTACAGATTCAATTAAATCCCCATCAAAATTTCAACTCAATTCTTCGACGAATTCGAAAGGGCAATCTGCAAATTCATGCAGAATAATAAAAAACCTAGGATAGCAAAAACTCTTCTCAAGGATAAAAGAACCTCTGGTAGAATCACCATGCCTGACCTAAAGCTTTACTACAGAGCAATTGTGATAAAAAACTGCATGGTACTGGTATAGCTACAGACAAGTAGACCAATGGAATAGAACTGAAGACCCAGAAATGAACTCACACAACTATGGTGACTTGATCTCTGACAAGGGAACTAAAGCCATCCAGTGGAAAAAAGACAGCATTTTCAACAAATGGTCCTGGCACAACTGGAGGTTATCATGTAGAAGAATGAGAATTGATCCATTTCTATCTACTTGTACTAAGGTCAAATCTAAGTGGATTAAGGAACTCCACATAAAACCAGATACACTGAAACTTATAGAGGAGAAAGTAGGGAAAAGCCTTGAAGATATGGGTACAGGGGAAAAATTCCTGAATAAAACAGCAATGGCTTGTGCTGTAAGATCAAGAATCGATAAATGGGACCTCATAAAGTTGCAAAGCTTCTGCAAGGCAAAAGACACCGTCAATAAGACAAAAAGACCACCAACAGATTGAGAAAGGATCTTTACCTATCCCAAATCAGATAGGGGACTAATATTCAATATATATAAAGAAGTCAAGAAGGTGGACTCCAGAAAATCAAATAACCCCATTAAAAAATGGGGCTCAGAGCTGAACAAAGAATTCTCACCTGAGGAATACCGAATGGCAGAGAAGCACCTGAAAAAATGTTCAACATCCTTAATCATCAGGGAAATGCAAATCAAAACAACCCTGAGATTCTACCTCACACCAGTCAGAATGGCTAAGATCAAAAATTCAGGTGACAGCAGATGCTGGTGAGGATGTGGAGAAAGAGGAACACTCCTCCATTGTTTGTGGGATTGCAAGCTTGTACAACCACTCTGGAAATCAGTCTTGTGGTTACTCAGAAAATTGGACATAGTACTACTGGAGGATCCCGCAATACGTTCCTGGGCATATATCCAGAAGATGTCCCAACCGGTAAGAAGGACACATGCTCCACTATGTTCATAGCAGTCTTATTTATAATAGCCAGAAGCTGGAAAGAACCCAGATGCCCCTTAACAGAGGAATGGATACAGAAAATGTGGTACATTTAGACAATGGAGTACTACTCAGCTATTAAAAAGAATGAATTTATGAAATTCTTAGGCAAATGGATGGACCTGGAGGGCATCAATCCTGAGTGAGGTAACCCAATCACAAAGGAACTCGCACAATATTTACTCACTGATAAGTGGATATTAGCCCAGAAACTTACGATATACAAGATATAAGATACAATTTGCTAAACGCATGAAACTCAAGAAGAAAGAAGACCAAAGTGTGAACACTTTGCCCCTTCTCAGAAATGGGAACAAAACACCCATGGAAGGAGTTACAGAGACAAAATTTGGAGCTGTGATGAAAGGATGGACCATCTAGTGATTGCCATATCCAGGGATCCATCCCATAATCAGCTTCCAAACGCTGACACCATTGCATATACTATCAAGATATTGCTGAAAGGACCCAGATATAGCTGTCTCTTTTGAGACTATGCCGAGGCCTAGCAAACACAGAAGTGGATGCTCACAGTCAGCTATTGGATGGATCACAGGGCCCCCAATGGAGGAGCTAGAGAAAATACCCAAGGAGCTAAAGGGACCTGCAACACTATAGGTGGAACAACAATATGAACTAACCAGTACCCTGGAGCTGTTGACTCTAGCTGCATATGTATCAAAAGATGGCCTAGTCGGCCATCAATGGAAAGAGAGGCCCCCTGGACTTGCAAACTTTATATGCCCCAGTACAGGGGAACACCAGGGCCAAAAAGTGGGAGTGGGTCGTTAGGGGGGGGTAGTGTATGCGGAACTTTTGGGATATTATTGGAAATGTAAAGGAGGAAAATACCTAATTAAAAAAATAAAAATAAGAACAGTACTCAACTTCATATGAAAAAAAACAAACAAACTACAGAGCTATAGTAACAAAACTCACATAATATTGACAGAAAAACAAACTGGTTGATTAATGGAATCGAATCAAAGACCCAGACATAAATCCATAGACTTATAGACACCTGATTTTTGATAAAGGTGCCACAGATACACAACAGAAAAAGAAAGTATTTTTAACAAATGGTGCTACTCAAACTGGATGTCAGCATATACAAAAATGTAAAGAGATTCATATCTATCATTCTGCGTGATTCTCAAATCTAAATGGACCAAAGATCTCATCATAAAACCAGAAACACTGAACCTGATAGAAAACAAATTGACGAATAGCCTTGAAAACATTGGCTCAGTGATCAAGTGGGAATGCGATTGAATGATAGAGTACTGGGAGAGACAGATTGAATTCAGGAGCATTTCTGGACAAGGCAGAACCCTAGTGCAGTGGAAACTTCCAGGAATCAGTGTATAGGACCCCAGTGAAGACCGCTAGTAATGGAAGATAGGGAGTCTGAATGGACCGTCTTCAGTAACCAGGGAAGGCTTCCAGTGTAGGCCCTGGGAAACAAAACCAGTTACAAAATTTTTGACTTACAATTTGTCCTGCCTGCAAGATGTGCTGTGGTAAAGGGTGTGTAGAACATATGGAATGACTAACCAGTGAATAGTTAAACTTGAGATGCATGCCACTAGAGGAATATCTCTGAAACTGCCTAGGGGTCTTGGAAGCAGAGGCTAGATAGTCCAGAGACCTAGGATAGAACCAAACACAAACAGAAAAATAAAAAGAAAGAAAGGGAGGGAGGGAAGGAGTTAGACAGGGAGGGAGTTAGACAGGGAGGGAGTTAGACAGGGAGGGAGTTAGACAGGGAGGGAGGGAGGGAGGGAGGGAGGAAGGAAGAAAGGAAGAGAACAAAAAGAAGAGAAAGAAAAGAAATCAATGAAATTATACAGTTGTAGAATAGAGCCCAGCATAATTATCATTAGAAAGGCTTCATCCAGAAACTGATGGGAGCAGATAAAGAGAGACATAGTCAAACATTACACAGAGCTTAGGCAATACTGCCAAAACATACAAGGAAGGAATGTAGGACCTAGAGGGGTGAAGGATATCACAAGAAACCACAGAATCAACTAGTCAAGGCTCAAAGGGGCTCACGGAGAAAAAAGTGACTGCCATGTATTCTGAGTGGGTTTGATCTAGGTATTGTGCATATATGTTGTGGTTGTGTAGTCTGGTGTTCTTGTGGGACTTCTTACAGTGAGAGCAGGAGCTATTCTGACTCTCCTTCTGCTTTTGAAACACCTTTCTTCCCACTGGGTTGCCTCATCCAGCATTAATATGAGAGGATGTGCTTAGTCTTACTTCAATGTGATATAGTATGTTTGATTGATATCCCTGGGAGTTCTACTCTTTTCTGAAGGGAATTGGAGGAGGAATAGATCCATAGGAGAGGGGAGGTATGGAGGAGGCACTTGGAGTAGAGAAGGGAGGGGAGACTGTGTTCAAGGAATAATTTATCAGAGATCAATAAGTAAAAAAGTCATAAAATGTCATTGAAGACTTTTTTCAGTTAAAAATGTCTTATTCCCCTTTATTACATTCAAGAAGGGTGTAATAAAGGGGAACAAAAACTTGTGCAATGTTTTTTTTTCTAGGCTTCCAATGAAAGTATTATAAGACAACTCTGGGTTTTGACTACACATTTTATAAATCACATTAATATATTGTGCTATCACTGGTAAAATATTATAATTTGGTAGAAAGTAAAGTATAAACAAAAGTTGAAGTGGAGGGCTTGAGGTCTAACTTATTTGCTGTGAAATCCTGGGTATTTTATTCAATTGCCCTAAACACTAAGAATATTTCTTATATGTCTGAGCCAAATTTTTAACAGTCAGAAAGCAGAGTAATAAAAAAGAAATATAGAATCATTATATACTGGCAGATATTAGTGTTACTATTTTTTATTATTGAGACCAATTAAGTGCTTATTCTTCATTATTCTTTCATTGGCCTGCTTCAGTTAACACAAATTGTATCCTACTGTAAAGCTTTTTCTTCCAAATTGGAACATTCTCTCCTGGAAGACAGAGGAAAAACCCTAAGACTCAGGAAATAAATGAAACATACAAGGACAAAGACCAAAAAATGAAACTTACTAGGTCAAAGAGATCTTAAAAGTTATAAAATTCACAAGGCCGCTCTCCAAATAAGTATAAGCCACAACAGTTGTATGGGAAATGAGACTCAGACAAACTGACTTGGTTGAGACTCATGCAGTGGGGGAATAGTTATAGAGTTATAGTTGTTGTTAGTTTTCTCTTATGCTAAAGTAGGCTTGTCAGGAAAACTCCTATTCTTGGATCAACCTACTTTCACAGACAAACAAACAAACCAACAAGTAAATTCACTGGTTCCTTAGCTATAGGTATATGTAATAAGAAACTATATGCAGCCAGGTGTGGTGGTGCACACCTTTAATCCCAGCACTTGAGAGGCAGAGGCAGGCGGATTTCTTAGTTGAAGGCCAACCTGGTCTACAAAGTGAGTTCCAGGACAGCCAAGGCTACACAGAGAAACCCTGTCACAAAAAACCAAACAAAACAAAAAACAAACAAACAAACAAAAACTATATGCTATGTTACCCCAGACCTAATTTTTGGTCTTGCCCCTATCAAAGTCCATATAACACTATATAGACT
This sequence comes from Mus musculus, assembly GCF_000001635.26. NCBI lineage: Eukaryota > Metazoa > Chordata > Mammalia > Rodentia > Muridae > Mus > Mus musculus. The sequence goes on from NC_000068.7 coordinate 40,144,671, forward strand.
AGACCAGAAAAGGAAATCCTCTTAGTAGATAATAATAAAAACACTAAACATGTGGATAAAAGAAAGAATATTAAAAGGTTTAATGAAACACACACACACACACACACACACACACACACACACACACACACACAAAATGGAGACCTATTAGAATTATACCTGACTTCTTAATAGGGAATATAAAAGCTAAATCTGCTTGGACAGATATTCTACAATCTTAATTAGACCACAAATGCCAGTCAATGCTTTCAGTCATTGTAGATAGAGAAAATAAGGTATGTCATGATAAAGTCAAATTTAAATGATATCTATCCATAAAATCCAGCCCTACAAAAGTTGCCAGAAGTAAAAGTTAAACCAAGGAGGTTAACTACACCTTGAAAACACCAACAAAATAACAGGAATGACAATCATTGGTCATTGATATCTCTCAATATCAATGGCCGCAATTCCCTAATAAAATGATACAGCAAAACAGAAAGGATATTAAAGCAGTATCCATCCATTTGCTGTATACAAGAAACACACATCAACATTGCTTCAGCAACAAGGGTTGGAAAAAGATATTTAAAACAAATTGACCAAGGAACAAGTTGGTGTAACCATTTTAATATCCAGAAAGTAAATTAGCCTTCAAAGGAAAAATCCATGAAGATGACATTTTGATTCTTAACGTTTTGCCACACACAAAAGAGCATCGACTTCTATAAAAGAAACACAACTACAGCTTAAATCACAGACTCACACACTGATAGTACTGACAGACTTCAATACCTGACTCTCATGAATTGGCAGGTCATCCAGACACAAACTAAAGAAACAAATTCTGGAGCTAACCTGTTATAACCACATGAACCTAAGAGATATTTATAGAATATTACAGTCAAACACAAAAGAATATATCTTCTTTTCAGCACTTAATGGAACTTTTTCCAAAATTGAAAAAATTATTGAACACAAAGTAAGTCTTTAGAGATACAAAGAAATTTGTTACTACCTCTATTCTATCATGACATCATATATTAAAGCTGGATATCAACAATAGTAAAAACAGCATAGGAATTACAAATTCATGGAAATGAACCATTCATTTGCTAATGAATAAAAATGGGTCAAGAAAATAATTAAGAAACAAATTAAAGGCTTTCTATGATTCAATGAAAGTAAATACACAGCATACCCAATCTTACAGGACATAGTAAAATTGATGCTAAGAGGAAATTTCATAACACTATGTGCTGATGAAAAAAAAGGAGACATCTCTTACTAGCAACTTAACAGCAAACCTGACAGCTAGAGCGAGTGACCTTAAAATATCCAACTTTCCCAAAAAGTTGTAACTACCACCATAACCAGTTTAACATTGGGTCCCAAATGTACAGAGCTTCCTCTACAGTTACATTTCTCTTGAATTCATGAGCAGCTGTCATTTTGCTATTATCAGTAACATCTGGGTCCTGTATGTCAAATAGGCTCCTACTAGGTTTCAACAAGTCACCAAATTCTGGTTTAATCAAGGAAGGAGGAAAGAGAAGGAACCGTTAATAGGTAAGGAGAATGATAAGTACACAGAATAGTTACAGAAATGACATCATGAGGTGCTTGTGACAAAAGCAGGCCGTGGGGCCTCTCAGTCTCATACTGTGGCCCATAGGCCATAGGCTCGCGCTCTGAAACATGGAACCCCTGGCAGGTTTTCCTTCCTTGTTATCAGAGATCCCAGGCATCTTGAGTTTAATGTGGGGTGTCTCCAATGTTTTACATTTCCATCCATTTATTTGAAAATTTCATGTTATCATTGTTCTTCATGGCTGAGTACTATTCCATTGTTGAAATGTACTACATTTTCTTTATCCATTCTTCGGTTGAGGGACATTGAGGATTTTTCCAGTTTCTGGCTATTAGGCAAAAAGTTTTTATGAACATAATTGAACCAGTGTCCTTGTGGTTTGGTAAAGAATCTTTTGGGTCTTAAGTTAGAATAGTGTTCCTTTTTCCCCACATCATCGCCAGTATCTGCTGTCACCTGAAATTTTTGATATTGGCTATCCTGACTGGTATGAGGTAGAATCTCAAGGTTGTTTTGATTTCCATTTCCCTGATAATTAAGGATGTTGAACAATTTTTATTTTTTTTTTCTTTTTCTTTTTCTTTTTTTCTTTTCTTTTTTTTTTTTTTTTTTTTTTTTTTTTTTGTTACTCCTGGATATCTGAGGTCATCTTGGCTGAGTTGTTTTATTCTTCAGTTTTCACTTTCTGGAATTATGAGCTCAACTCATGGCCTTGGCTGGAGCATGGGTAGGTGGCTGTTGTGGTGGGGCAGGGGGTACTCTATAGGTGCTATGGCAGGCTGAAAAAAAAATAAAAACTTAGTTCAGACTGACTTAGAAAGACTGAGTGAAACTTTGCCAGTATATTGAAAGACTGTACACTTTGGAGAAAATTTTCCTACTCTAATACAATTCCTAGTGCACAAGAAGGCATCATTATATCAATACTCAGTTCAAATGCTTGTCATTTCTCCCAAGAAGATGGGTTCTAGAGATAGACTTCCTGTATTAGCTTAAGGGCTGAGGGAAGGATCTGATGTGGTCATACAGATAGCATGGAGGTCATTTGGGCTAATAGCCACCTCTGATCTGAGTTATAGGACTTTGGCAGAGACCCTGACTATACAGATAATGTAATGGTCATTTAGATTACTACCCACCACTAGTCTCAGTTGTGAGAACTTAATATAGCTTGGCCCAGTAGGCTATATAGTGCAGATCATTGGACTGTTAATTGCTTTCAGTTCCCAACCTTCTGGATGGGAGAAATTGTTGTCAACTTCTCTTCCTTTGAAAACACAATCTTGACAGCTTAGCTTTCCTAGTTTCCCTGCATATCTGGTGGGTTCAAGGACCATCATATTTCCAACAGGTGCTGCGTTCCTTTATTTCAGACTCTATGATTGAATCTAAAATAAAGGGCTACTGTTTCTTTATTTCTAGCTGTTTTGTGTGTTTAGATGAGCCATCCCAATGAACATACTAGCAAGGGTTATAAGAACAAAGACCTGTAGTCTGGATGGAAATGGAAACGTCTGTTGTTTATAGTTTTACAGGGACATAGTTGTGCTTATGTAATCATACTTTTCTTTGCTTCCATGTCATATTTTCAATATAAAGTACCTATAAAGACCCTAGACTGCCTAAAATATTGACTCGGCACTGTTATAAAAAGTTTGGTGAATCTGCTTTATAATTTTATTGATATAACTTGAAAATTCTCAAATGTCAAGCAAAATTTTATGAAAAGATTATGCGCTTATGATCCTAAGAACTGTGAGTTCTTTCTTCAGGGTTAGAAATAGAGACTCAACAGACACAGAAGAGAAATTTTGGAAATATGTTTGCTTCTCTCTCAGGAGGTTAGAGCTTTCATTGTTACCTTTTTAGATTTTGAGTAAGTTTGTGTGGAGTTCTGACAACTTTACAGTCACTTTCCTACTACCCTAGGTGACTGGATGTCAGCAAACTTGACCCAATATTGAAATCAGATTATTTGATTTTTGCACATCATATGGAAGTGTCCCTTGTTGGCAGGTCCATTTTCTACCCCAAAAATTGATCTATAGTAGACTTTTCTTGCAGTAATAGTGTAGCAAGCAAGATTCTTCATTTTCAGCCAGTAACTGCATGATGCTTAAGGTGATGCCTTGAAATTACATTTCCAAGTTACAAAACACCAATGGGAAGCTTAAACTTAAATTCATAGAACTAACTTAGTTTAGCCTTTAAAACTCCAGTTCTGTTTTCAGTCACCTGCAATTTTAAATTCATTCTCTTTTTGGTAGCAGCCAAGGACAATGCACACCTCTCTGTTTTTCTCTTTCTAATAAGAAGGACTACATTTGCATGCCACTGTAGCGTTCAGGAAAAGTTGATATATAAAAGAGATAGACCAGACAGACAAAATGCATAACATTCCCTAGTAAATGAAACTACCTGCAGTTTGTTTCAAGAAAAGAAGAGTGGCAGGCAGCTGGTGATGCTAGTTAGGAGGAAAGTTCTGGGGCAGCTAAGAGGTTAAGGAAACAGCTGTGTGTGAAGAGGAATGTCAGTTGACCTCCTGCTTGTTAAAAGAAATCAACATGAAAGAGAATTGTAGATTGGCTGAATTCTTCTCTCTGTTCTTCAAACAGCTAGTGGCTTATTTTTATAGAGCTCTGAGACCCACATTCAATGACCATTTATTCAGACAGTTGAAAGTTTAAATGAAATAACACTACTCCTCTGGGTGAAGGACTTAAGGATAGGGAACAGACAGCTGTACAGGCAGCTCCCACTGGTATTAAACTTCAGAACCTTCAGAAATGACCTGTCTTTTGCTTACTTATGTGGAAGTGTGCCTTAGCAACAGGGATTGCTTTAACATGTTTATTCATGTTCTTTCACTCTTTATGTTACCTAAATGAATATACACTTAACTACAGTACCACAATAGCACAGTCATAATGTCGATGACAATACAATGTCTATACCTATGTCTGTAAAAACTAAAGGGTCATTTCCCAGTGCTTCTCTCTGGACATGATTTTGTTACACGTTTTAGGGTCAGGCTTCCCAGGTTTACATGTTTTGCATATAATGATAAAGTTATAAGATGTGAACAGCTCTGCTATTATTACTATCTTCATTTCCTTATCCCGATTAATGAGTCAAATTTCAGACAGCAGATGGTGCTATTATTTCAGATACTATACAGTCCAAATTTGTATGAGACAACAAGAAAAAAATAACAAAAGAGTGAAAACTTAAGTGTATTAAGTTTTTGGCCTTCAAAATTATGAATAAAAGAGTTTTTTGTTTGTTTTTTTTTTTTTTTTTGGTTTGTTTTGTTTTTGTAGTGACTTTTAAAAGTAAAAGAGCTATCAAACTTCCCTTCATAATTAAGGAAGTTTAGATTTCCTGAAAATAAAAATAGAAAATGCATACCCATAGTTAACTTTCCCTCTGAAGTAGGAACAGCCATATATGTTGATTTTCTAGAGTCTGCCATCACAGAATCAATTTATAAGCTATTTTCCGTGAAGAAGATATTAAAATGTAAAACATATGAATGTGGATCTTCCTTAAGAAATATAAAAAACCTTTTCTTAATATAAAGCAATTTATATGTAAAACATCTGTAATCACAAAAGCATCTTAAGTATAATATTCAAATTCAAGCAATAAAAACCTGTGTGCAAGATGATAAATCAATGTATTAAAATCTTTCCTCTTTGGTGGCAGATGCTTTTTGAAAGAGAATTAGTAACAGATGCATAAAAGAGGTTCATATAGTGGCAACACACAGAAGGGCCTGCAAGAGCAGAAGCTATATTGAGGGTTCATGGAATCTGAAGTTTCTAAAGAACAGCACTAGAGATTATTTATTTAAAACCTCATAGTTCAAACAATGGCTATTGTAGAAAAGTTTACCTGTTTCCAGTGTAAATGTTTAGTTTATGCTCATTTTTTTCACACTTAAACAAAAACATTTGCCAATCATCGGTCTAATGAGAGTACCAAATTTTCTAAATTTGTAATCTGAAACACCAAAATAAAAAATTATTCTAAATTAGTGATAGAATTATGAAACTGGAAAAATCACTGATATTCAAAGTATCTGTATAATTCATATATCAGGTTTTATTTAGAAGTAAGAACTGAATGAGAAAATATGCTTTGATGCTTTGGTTAACAGAGTATATGAACACTTGTTGCATAGTACAATTGGAAGATAGAGTGGATTAGAATGATAATAAATAGAGAAAGAGTAATTAAGCCCAGTTGCCTCTGGTTCTTCTTCCTGTGTCTATTTTTTGGAGGATGAACCTTTCTTTTCATAAAGGGAGACTAAAGTCCAATAAGAATTTGTAGTAGGCACAGGGTCCAGCCACTGTGGTACTGAAGAGACAAGTTGGTAGGCAGTTGATCACTTCTCCCTTTTGTCCAGGGTCAGAAGAATAATGAGTACATTTCAAAAGAACAGCTGTTGGGGCAGTAACTAGGGTATTACCTATACAACTGGACAATAGGCTTGGGAGTCTCCACATGGGGAAAATATTATAACAGGGTAAGTTTCATTATAGAAGGTTATCATGAGCTATGCAAACATAGGTTGTACATTCTCTACCATGTGAATATATGTCATGCAAATCAAGCTCATAGTTACAAGCATTCCTGATTAATTAAATTCTAGAGCTTATCTAAGAGTCACCATAGGGTTCCAGGCTACAGATCTGTGGACTCGGTTACTAACGTTCTCAGGCTAAAAGCTGGGGACTCATATACAACATTTGTGAAAATTCCCTCATAGGGACTAGTTCTAGTCTCTTAATAAATTGTTTTATATAAGTTCTTATGACTTATGTCACAAGAGATGAGAAAAATATCAGAAGATTTTATGATTCTCTTTAAGACAGAGGATATAATAAACAATTTTTGCAGTCTTCTCAAAGTCAAGGTATAGTTTGTAAAAGCATGTCTTAAATTGTTTGTATTACGGAATTGTATGTGAAATATGGAAATGTGATGTATTTTTCATGGATTATTTGAAAATGCTAACATAATCTTTCTCTATTATAGTAGTGTTTACTAGAGAAGCAGAGCTAATAAAGACATTTGTCAGTTTAACTCATAGGATCAGAGACTGGATAGTACCCAAATGGTCTTCTGTAAGTTGTCATCAAAAACTCACAGTCCAAGAATCTGTAAGCCTCAGAATATGTTGGAGTGCTGAAGAAGCTTCAGTCCATGGTGTGAATCTAGCAATTTCTACAGAGCCACAGATGTAAAATAATATTCAAAAGCTAAAGTTATGGTTAGAAGCTCAAGGCCAACACATTTGCACAGAAAGTCACCTGTTCAAGAAGAATGAAATTCGCTCATACCCGTGAATTTCCTCCTTTCCTACTTGTGAAATCAGGGTTTCTACCCTTTGGGACAGTGCTTCCCATGCTGAGGACCTGTCTTCTTAACACCTTGAAATCCACTAACACAGATACCAATTATTTCTTCCAATACTCTCAAAGATAGAAGTATTGTCAACCAGCTTGATATATCTTTGAATTCAGATACTATGCTTAATTCTCTTATTAAATTTTATTTTCTGTTTCCATTGCTTTAAGTTCATGAGTATTCTTATTACTGAGCTATGATATTTGTTTATCGTCTGGAATATGAATGACTGTGATACTTAGATTTTATTGCAGTTTGATACAATAGGGAGTCAAAAATTGTCAAATGAAGGATTATCTAGATTAGGTTAGCCTTTCAAAATACATGTGGAAGATTTTACTATTACATTAATTAATGTGGGAATATTTTCCCACAGGATGTATCAATATTTCCTGGGTTGAGGATTTTGAACTCTAAAAGAATGAAAAAGAAAAACGAGTACAAGCAAATATGCATTATTCCATTGCTTTCAGCTCTTGACTAGAAAATTTTTTGAAAAGCTGCTTCAAGTTCATTGCAATGATGGACTCTAAGTTGGAATTGTGAGCCAAATAAGTCCATTATCCTTTAATTTATCCTTTAATTTTCTGTTGTAATACAACTGAAATTGAAAGTCAGAAATAAGTATTAACACAAAGAAGTTGATGATACATGACTTCCAGTTTTGGACTTGTGGAGAGGATTTGGACAAAACTCTGAAAATGATCTCTGATCTCTCAGAACGTTCCTTCACTCTTCCCGGAATTCTCTGGAAAGACTATTTGCCTAATCCCATGTGCCACATTCTAGAAAGTCCAAGGTGCTTGGTCAGGTCACACTTGAATCTTTGTAACATTGGGTACATTTTGAAATTCTCTTCCAGATATTACAAATGTGCATAGTTTTTAATGTGCCTCTTAGCATTCATGTTTTCATATCTTTGCTATCTAAAAGACTACTTCATTTGATGTTTGAAGTTTCATGACTCAAATTGATTTTCTGTTACGTTGCATTTAAATTTTCCCTCTTGTGTGGGCTTCCTAGTATTTATACCATTAGGAAACAACAGAGTTTAACTTTGCTCTTTGTATGGTAAATTTACTCGTTTTTTTTTTTCCATTTTTTATTAGGTATTTAGCTCATTTACATTTCCAATGTTATACCAAAAGTCCCCCATACCCACTCACCCCCACTCCCCTACCCACCCACTCTCCCTTTTTGGCCCTGGCATTCCCCTGTACTGGGGCATATAAAGTTTGCAAGTCCAATGGGCCTCTCTTTCCAGTGATGGCCGACTAGGCCATCTTTTGATACATATGCAGCTAGAGTCAAGAGCTCCGGGGTACTGGTTAGTTCATAATGTTGTTCCACCTATAGGGTTGCAGATCCCTTTAGCTCCTTGGCTACTTTCTCTAGCTCCTCCATTGGGAGCCCTGTGATCCATCCATTAGCTGACTGTGAGCATCCACTTCTGTGTTTGCTAGGCCCCGGCATAGTCTCACAAGAGACAGCTACATCTGGGTCCTTTCAATAAAATCTTGCTAGTGTATGCAATGGTGTCAGCGTTTGGATGCTGATTATGGGGTGGATCCCTGGATATGGCAGTCTCTACATGGTCCATCCTTTCATCTCAGCTCCAAACTTTGTCTCTGTAACTCCTTCCATGGGTGTTTTGTTCCCAATTCTAAGGAGGGGCATAGTGTCCACACTTCAGTCTTCATTCTTCTTGAGTTTCATGTGTTTAGCAAATTGTATCTTATATCTTCGGTATCCTAGGTTTGGGGCTAATATCCACTTATCAGTGAGTACATATTGTGTGAGTTCCTTTGTGAATGTGTTACCTCACTCAGGATGATGCCCTCCAGGTTCATCCATTTGGCTAGGAATTTCATAAATTCATTCTTTTTTAATAGCTGAGTAGTACTCCATTGTGTAGATGTACCACATTTTCTGTATCCATTCCTCTGTTGAGGGGCATCTGGGTTCTTTCCAGCTTCTGGCTATTATAAATAAGGCTGCTATGAACATAGTGGAGCATGTGTCCTTCTTACCAGTTGGGGCATCTTCTGGATATATGCCCAGGAGAGGTATTGCTGGATCCTTCGGTAGTACTATGTCCAATTTTTTGAGGAACCGCCAGACTGATTTCCACAGTGGTTGTACAAGCCTGCAATCCCACCAACAATGGAGGAGTGTTCCTCTTTCTCCACATCCACGCCAGCATCTGCTGTCACCTGAATTTTTGATCTTAGACATTCTGACTGGTGTGAGGTGGAATCTCAGGGTTGTTTTGATTTGCATTTCCCTGATGATTAAGGATGTTGAACATTTTTTCAGGTGCTTCTCTGCCATTCGCTATTCCTCAGGTGAGAATTCTTTGTTCAGTTCTGAGCCCCATTTTTTAATGGGGTTATTTGATTTTTAGGAAACAACAGAGTTCAACTTTGCTCTTTGTATGGTAAATTTACTCTAGTTTTTAAATGCACCTGGCAGGTACCATATACTATTCTTTTCTATCATTTTTTTTTTATTACTGACCAACATACTTCTCTAAGAATACAAGTTTTGTTTTTACTTTCCTTGAGTCACTTAAGTTAACTTAACATAATGAATGGTTGAAAATTTTTTAGAAATACCAAACTAAAGAAATGACTACTAGCATCTGATTTATTAGAATTTCCAGAGTTTTCAAACATTGACTCTTTTCATTATATCTGTCATATTATTAAATGCTATTTTCAACTTAGATTTAGAGTCTATGGAGTCCTTTCACAAAAACATAATTTTTAGATGTTCTTAAAGTTCTTTCGTTGTTATGGCTGTTTATTTTTAGAATGAAATATGAACAGAATTACATATTATGACATCTTATGAATTGAATGAATTCTATTGATTTAATGTGGTGTGTGTGCTTGAATGTATTTAAATGTGTGTGTGTTTGTGTATATATAAGTTTGTGATCTATGTGTATAAGTACATGTGTATGGGTCCATCTGGGCACCAGAGTTCTCTATTGATCTCCACCTTAGTTTTTAAGGCAGGGTCACTGAAACTCAAGCTGACCAATTGAGTAGAAAAAGCTCAGGATATTTGCATCTCTGCTCTGCACCCCCATTACTGGCACTATTAGAAGCACTACATCCAGCTTTTACATGGATGTGTGATGAGGATCTGAACTCAGATTCTCATGCTTGCACTGTAAGCATGTTATTCACTGACTGAATCATCTCTTCACCCTGTAAAGGCAATGGATTTTCACAGTATTTCATTACTTCAACCAACTGTATTTACTTCATGACAAGTACTAATGCTGTACATTCTAAGTGAAGAATAGACATTTTTACATTTCATTTTCAAAATTCATATTAAACTTTCATATTCATAATGACTTTAAGAAATCTGTAGAGAAATCACAAATTACTTGTAATTAACACAAATCTCACCTGTTTTTTTCTCTTCAAAGTACATTAATTTTAAAAATAATCTGCAGGATATTATTTTAATATGGTAACATCCTCATGGTTCTTTCTTATTTATTTTCTTTACTTTTAACTCCTAACATCATAAATTAAACATATAAAGATATTTTTTGTGTGTGATTTTACATGCTACCAGTTTAATGAAACACAGACTCTTGACATTAAGTCAGTTTTATAACTTCTCTGGGAGATTAAAAAAAAAACTGTCTAGCTTCAAATGGACTTAGAAATATTTTAGAAATTTAACTTTCTTGTATGTATGATAGATAAAATGTATGAAATAATTGGAAATATGCTTTTATGTAGATTAGTAAACTGGGACAAACATTCATTAATAAGGAACATCTAAAAAAATTTAAAAGTAAAGCAATGTGGGTCCTTATCACAGCCCACAAAGAAATCACATGCTTGACCAATTAAGTCACAAGGGAGAATGGGGTTTTTTTCCTAAGATTTCAAGGGCACATGAAATAGGATTTTACCTAGGAATGTGTAAAGAAAGACCACTCCTTTGCTATTAGCCATTAATAAGTTCACCCAAATACAAAACTATAAAGCTCACCAAAATTTCGATACTATCTATAGTGAATAAGGAGGTTAAGATTACAGAAGTACATAAATGAAAATGAGGTCTGACAACTTTGTGGTAGAAAACAAAAGATAAGAATCTAGGTAGAGTCATAATGGCAAATGCTTTGTGGAATGAATTTATTTTAATTGTATAAATTTGAAGCTGTGCAGTGTGTGTCTCTAAATATAGTTTCTCTCTTTCCACCCTGAATTCTGCAATTAGGGATGAGAAGTTTATTACTCTCTAACAACATGAAAGTCCCTGAAATGAAATATTGAATGAGAGTCTATATGGTCTGGGAGAGCTCTGTAAATGTCCTTTAAAAGGGACAGTGCTGGAAATGTTATTAAAGTTGCAAAAACAAGATTGGTTTTTTAAATCAAATGAAAGTATGATTCTGGCCTTAAAGTGCTGGTAAAGGCTTAAACATAATTTCCAGAAAATATATTTTGTCCAGCAGTTGTTCCTGAGCACTCTTCTAGCAAAACACTCACATAATACACTACATAGAATTCTACTCAATGCTAAATCTCTTTCATAATATATAGTTAAATGCTAATTGCTTTAGAAAATTGTTTTCTATTTTTATTTTTTGGAAAGAAAATGAGAAATAGAGCTTTCCTTTTGACTGTAATAGAACACCAACTTCACTGAGAGTCTGGACAAGTACCCAATCTGTTTCAAAGAGAAGCTTCTTTTTTATGGGTTCATGATATACCATAGAATGATAATCCAGACTCAGATAGTATGCAAAAGCGAAGACTGTTTTATTTTGCAAAAGCTCAGCATTTGGAAGTTCACCATTTACCAAGATGGAGATGCCCAGGTGAGGAGGCAGGCCCAGTTTAAAGCAGATTAAATCCAGAGAGGGGTAGGTTATGTTATCTTCAATGGTTGGCTCAGTTTCTAGGCATATGGGTATCTTTTGGATTGCATAAGGCTCTGGGACATTACAGAACTGTTGCTGTGGGCTGGGGGTTAGGAGGTTGGGGGATTAGGGGGTTGTGACACGGCTGAAGACTGTTGCTGAGGAAGCTTGGAAACTGTTGTTGACTCACTGCTCCTGCCTCAGTCCAGATTGGATACCCTCAGCCTGCTTTTTTTTTTTTTTTTTTTTTTTTTGCTTGTTTGTTGTTTGTTTATTTCCACAGTAATTTACCCAGTTCTGGAAAACAGACACTTAGGCCTAGGCTACTGAACTGTCAATTTGAAGCCTGTCATGGAGTCAGGCTGTCTCGGACTTTTCATTCTCTGTTTGAGTAATGAGCCATCTTGAATGCTTGAGACATTTCTATGGGCTGGTATTGTTGTTTGAAAATCATCAATTGAACGGTAGATGTCCGTCTTTTCATAAACCTAACTAAAGCATTGATTATGCAGAAACCACAAGTCAAAGCCAACATTAGTAGAATAATAGGACTTGTCAGACTGGAGACAGGGGGGTCAGCCAAAGAGAGTTGAAGAGGGACTCATACCACCCCTGAGACTGTTTGTTTTATTCTTCTGTCTTGTAGTTTCTTCCTGACTAAAGCCATGGATTCTTTGACCAACCTGAGTATCAACATGAAGCAACATTTCTCATCTAGGCTGCACAGAGTCCTCCCTGATGTGGGAACAGCAAGTGTAGGCTTCTTGTTCTCTAACACTATTTCTGCCAGGAAGGATAGGAAACCCTGCAGGGTCAAGATAGACTTTTCTATCTCCTGTATATCTGCCTCTATAGCCACTTATAGGGCCTTGTAATTTTTACCTTGGTATATTAGGGCTGAAACCTCTACACTAGCAGCCCAGGCCATCCCTATGCCAAGGAAAGGGTCGAGTAACACAACAGAAACAGCCACTTTTTTTTAACCCAATTGTTTGGAGGTACTAGCAGGCTGAAGACATCTTTCCCTCTAGTTATAAATCACCCTAGGTACAAGCTATACCAGAACACAAAATCCTCAGTCATATTTGCAACTTTGCCATAAACTCATGGAAAACATATGTCCAACAAGCATTGTCTTGGGGAAGTATGTATCCTGAACATAGGGGTTACAGAGCAGTTGCAGTGGTGGGAATAGGCTGAGGATACCCTATTTCTAATGCAGAGTCCCTGTCCTGTTATTGATTATAGTGTCAGCTTACCTCTATCTGGTTATTGCCATCTACGTTGAGTACCATCTGTAGTCTGTGAGTAGTCTGCAAGCATAGCTATTTTTTCATAGTATGGAGGTTGACTAAGTGTAACCAACAGTCCTGTGCTAAGTCTGGGAGAGAGGAGTTAAGAATGTGGAAAGTGGGTTCTAATAATTGTAGGAGTCCTGACCCAGGTGATGGAGTGGATAATGCAGGAGGTGGAACTGTTTTAGGAAGTGGTTGGTTCAGTGAAGTGGAAACTTGCTGGGGCTAAAGGATGGTAGGTCATGATGAAATACCAATGGTGGACAGAGGTAGAGGTTGGGTGCAGGCAGTTGTTTCAACCTTGTTAATAGTTGGGAACTAAGGGGACCATGGGTTTCTTGAGGCTACATTGCAGCAACTGGATAGTAAATAGGAATCTGGGATCATAGTCAGAGATGTCAGCCCCAAAGTCTTACTAGCAGTCCAATTGGCCTTCTTATTAGCCATAAGCTCAAGGACAATGTTGCTACATCCCCCTCCCACCCCCCAGGAACACAGATAGAAAGAGGCCTCAAAACAAGGTTCGCAAATTTCTCTCCTGGGAGGCTGGTTGCCTTTTCTTGGATCTAGCTCCGAGTATATGTATATCCTCAAACCAGGTCACCATGATGAGGTCATTTTTGATGGGGGGCTTTAAGTTTATCCACCCAGTAGATTTGTATCCCCATGCAGCACAGAAAAAGGACTCCAGGCAGATGTAAAAGGCCTGGGACCATGTGTCCCTTCAGGCCCTAGGCAAGTGGCAACCATAACCAGGAAAGGGCTGTTGATCTAAGGGTTCTCATCCCTCATCTATTAGGTCACAAAGGTCTACATGAAGGTCAGGGAGCCAGGTCTCCAGTGGAGCTGAGTAGGAGATAAAATTGGCAGTCTTACCTGATGTAGCATTAACTACTTTCCAGATTAGATTCCGGGGCTAGTAGGGCCTAGTGGCTGGTGCAGTAAGTATAAGCAGCAAGTAAGCAGGATCAGGAATACTGGAGTGTTAGTTTCAGTGGATTGATGGGCCTTTCATTGTTCTTGTGGCAGTTCGTGGGGAAGTCTCTGATAGAACCTCAACTACTGGGTTATCTTTCTCCCAGAAGGCTTAATGTGGAAGTCGTATATCCACATCCAGATCCTGTCTACCTTAACAGCTTTGACAGTGGTCAGGATCATGATGTAAGGTCCTTTTCAGTGAAGTTCCAGAGTCTTATGGTTACATCTCTCACCCCAGACTTAGTCACCTAGTTCAATGCAATGTGGGGATTGGGAAGAAGCAAACTGATAAACCTGGTCGATGGCAGACCAGAGTTGCTTCTGGACTCTTTAGAGGTCTTCCAAGGATTTTAAAAACTTATGTTGGTCATATTCAACTAAGATATCAGACTGAAGGTTAGGTGGTATGGGAGGGAGCATTCCATATCAGATCTCAAAGTGGAGTGAGACCCAAAGTTTAGGGGTAGTTTCTAGCCCTGTGCTATTCCTGGTTGTCAACTTGACTATATTTGGAATGAACTACAATCCAGAATTGGAAGACTCACCAGTGACCCTTATCTGGAGGGTTGGAGATCCTTATCTGGATCTTGGTTTGGAGATCTTGAGCCATAGTGGCTATGGACTCCAGAAGATTGAATCTCCGAGTTTAAGGAACACACCTTTAATCTGGGCTACACCTTTTCATCTGGGATTAAAGGTGTGGTGGAACACACCTTTAATCTGAGCTACACCTTCTGCTGGAGACAATATAAGGACATTGGAAGAAGGGAGTCTAGCTCTTGCTCTTGCTCCTTCGCCTGCTTGCTGCGTGAGACTGAGTAACTGCTAGATCCTTGGACTTCCATTCACAGCTGCTACTGAACAATTGTTGGGAATTGGGCTGCCGACTGTAAGTCATCAATAAATTCCTTTACTATCTAGAGACTGTCCATAAGTTCTGTGACTCTAGAGAACCCTGACTAATACACCCTATATAAGGCATAATGTAGGAGGGACACCCAGTGACCTCCAGTTTCAAGGGTTAATTTGGTCAAGGCCTCCCTCAGGCTCTGAGTCATCCTCTCTACTTGCCCTGAACTTTTGGGTCTGCATTCACAATGTAATTTCCAATCGGTCCCCAGGACCTGTGCTAGAGCTTGAGTTACCTGAGAGATTAATGATGGTCCATTAGCAGACCCACGCAGGGTAGGCAAGACCGACCCAGGGCTGGCATCATTCAGAAGCTTCTCTGCCAGTTTGCAGTCTCCTTCTTTGTAGGGTGAGCTTCTAGCCATCCTGTAAAGGTATCTCTAAAAACTGGCAGATACTTATATCAATATGTTCCTGGTTTTATTTTTGTATAGTCTATATTTCAATTAACCCCTGGCCACTGGCCCCTGATTCTGTTTCCTGGACAGACTCCTTGATTTGGACCCGAGGGTTTCACAGCATGGTAGATGGGATCTTGTGAGATTACCTTATCAACAAAGTATCCTAAGTCAAATATTTTGTACCTTGCCCCTTGTAACACTTCCTTCAGTTTTTAGTGACCCAGGTGTGAAGCTTGATGAATCTGTTAGATGAGTTGCTTAACAAACTCCTTATATAGGATGGTGTGGCCTTCAAAAGTAAACAACCATCCATCTCTTCTGTAAATGCCTTAGCATTTTTGCCTGATCTTGTTTGTCTTCAGCAGTATATTCAGGGATGGCTGGGAGTGCAGGGATGTCAAAACTACTAAGATATGTGCAGTAGAAGCTTAAGCAGCCTTTCTTGGGATCTTTTAGCTAGCCAGTTCTCTCTGTCTATTTCTGGTGTGCTTTTCTGATGCTGTTGCCAATGAATTATGGCCACTTTGAAAGGAAACCATAATGCTGCCAATAAAGCAAGTATGTTTTTTCCTAAATTTTGATGATTTTTCCTTCGGTAGTCTATAATATTCTCTCTTGGTATATGGCCCATGTACAAGAGCCATAGCAAAGGCATATCTGCTATCAGTGTAGTTGTTAGCTATGGCTCCCTTTTCCAGTTTATTTTTTTTAACTTTATTTCATCTTATTTTATACTCAAAATTTTTATTCCCCTCCTAGTTCACCCCCTGACTGTTCCACACCTCATACCACTTCCCTCCATCCCAGTCTCCATGAAGTTGTCCCCACCCCAACCTCCCACTCCACCTCCCACCTCTACTCCCTTGGGCCTCCAGTTACTTGAGAGCTAGGTACATCTCTGACTGAACTCAGACCTGGTAGTACTCTGCTGCATATGTGTTGGGGGCCTCATATCAGCTGGTATAGTCTGCCTCGTTGGTGATCCAGTGTCTGAGAGATCTCGAGGGTCCAGGTTAGTTGAGACTTCTGGTCCTCCTATAGGATCGCCCTCCTCCTCAGCTTCTTCTAGCTTTTCCCTAAATCAACCACAGAAGTCAGCAACTTCTGTCCATTGGTTGGGCATAAATAACTTCATCTGACTCTTTCAGCTGCTTGTTGGGTCTTTCTGGGGACAATCATGATAGGCACCTTTATTTTAGCACTCCACAGCCTCAGTAGTAGTGTCAGGCCTTGGGGCTTCTCCTTGAGCTGGATCACACTTTGGACCTGTCACTGGACCTCCTATTCCTCAGGCTATTCTCCATTTTTATCCCTGCAGTTATTTCAGACAGGATGAATTATGGGTCAGAGTTTTTGACTGGAATGACAACTTCACCCTTCATATGATGCCCCATCTTTCTGCTGGAGGTGGGCTCTAAAAGTTCCCTCTCCCCACTGTAGGGCATTTCATCTAAGGTCCCTCCCTTTGCATCCTGAGAGTCTCTCACTTCCTAGATCTCTAGTATATTGGGGGGGGGTTGGTCCCCCACCTCCTATCTCCTTAGGTTGCCTGTTTTCATTCTTTCTGTTAATCCTCAGGGCTTCTGTCATTTTCCCCCACCCAATACCTGATCATGTTCCCCTCTTACCCTCCCTGTCTGCTTTCCCAACCGGGACCTTCCCTCCTTCCCCATTCCTGTGGTTGCTTTCTTCTGCTTCCCAAATGGATTGTGGCATCCTCACTTGAGCCCTTTGGCTTTTTTTTTTTTTTTTTTTTTTTTGGTTTTTGAGACAGGGTTTCTCTGTGTAGCTCTGGCTGTCCTGGAACTCACTTTCTAGACTATGCTGGCCTCAAATTCAGAAATCTTCCTGCCTCTGCCTCCTCCACACCTGGCTGCCCTTTGGCTTCTTAACTTTTTTGAGTTCTATGGACTGTATCCTGGGTATCCTGTGCTACTTTTGGTGAATATCCACTTACTAGTGAGTACATACCATGCATTTCCTTTTGGGTCTGTGTTACATCACTCAGGATGATATTTATTTGTTTTAGGGTGAAATGTTCTGTAGATATCTGTTAAACCATTTAGTTCATAACCTCTAATAGTTTCGCTGTGTCTCTGTTTAGTTTGTCTATCAATTGCCTGTCCATTAATGATAATAAGGTGTTGAAGTCTCCCACTATTATTGTGTGGGGTCAATGTGTGTCTTGAGATTTAGTAAAGCTTCTTTTATGAATGTAGGTGCTCTTACATTTGGGGCATAGATATTTAGAATTGAGACTTTCATTTGGTGGATTTTTTCTTTGATAAATGAGATGTCCTTTCTCATTTTTTTTGATAAATTTTGGTTGAAAGTCTATTTTATTGGATATTAGGATGGCAATTCCAGCTTGTTCATATTGTTCATCCTTACCAGTTCTTGCTGGCTCCATCTGCCCAGGCAGACTGCCAGTTAGTTTGCTCCCCTGAAGATATCACAGCCTATAGGTATCCCAGGAGAACCACTGCACACAGGGTAACTGGTAAGAACCCTCCTATAGTCCTACAGCTGCTGCTAGGAGCCCAGTAAACTTGGGACCCACCATCCCTAAAACCCGTACTTCCTGAATTCCTCTCCCCTTCTGGCTTTGAGCCATATGCTTTGGCAGACTGGCAGGTAGTCCACAGCCCCCTTTCCAGTTTTAAAGCCTGGGTTAGAGTGTTTAATTCAGCATTTTGAGCTGAAGTTTTCAGTGGCAAAGCAGTTACCCAAATAACAGATTCCGAGTACACTACAACCACCACCGTATAACTGGTTCCATCCTGGATGAAGTTGCTCTGCAAAGTAGAAATGTTCCATATCTGTCCAGGGTATATCATTCATATTTGGCCTGGTGTTCTAGACATTCCTTAGAATTATAGAGCAATCTTATTGCAGGTCTGAGGGAGGGTCACATAACAGAGTGGTTGGGTTTAGAGCAGATGATGGGTTATAACTTATGTGAGAGTGATTCAAAAATAGAGTCTGAAAGTGAACTAGTCTGGTGTTGGATAGCCATTGGCTGGGTGGTGTCTTAAGGGTCCCCTCAATAATGTGTGTGTAGTTTTGTCAACATCCTTGATTAGCAGGGCAGTGACAGCTATGATCCAGAGGTAGGCTGGCCATCCTTAGCTACTAGGTCCAGTTTCTTAGATAAATAAGCCATAGGTCATTTCCAAATGTTTGACCTGGTGAAAATGTTTGGAATATCTGGGAAGGCCAGTGTCAGTGCCTCTAATAAGGCTTTTTTTTTTTTTTTTTTTTTTTTTTTTTTTTTTTTTCGTCTTAAAAGCCAAATACATCTCAGGGGTCCACTTTATTTTATGTTCTTGGTCCCTGGTGGCCCCATATAATGGTTTGGCTATCTGAGTGAACATTGACACCCAGACCCTACAAAACCTAGTAGATCCAAGAAATGCCCATATTTGCCTTCAGGTTAATGAAACTGGAATGCTTAGGAATGGTTTGCATTTTGGGGTAGGCTGGCTGGTACTCACCCAAGTTCTCATTTTGTGCCTCATCAAAGTTGGTGGGTAAGTTCTTGAATCCCTGAGGCAGGAATAGCCAACTCGGTTTTATGTTGAAGCCTCTGTACAAATATTGTTATTTAAAGGCAAATAGAGGCTGGCTTCTGTGTCCCAGAGGCAAACTGAAGAAGGCATATTTCAAGCCCAGCACAGTATACATAGTATGCTCAGGAAGGAGGTTGATCAGCAGGATGTAGGAGTTTGGAACTGTAGGATGGATGTCTCCCACCCACTTATTTAGCTTCCTTAATTCCTTCACAGGTTGACAGTCATTGGAATGGGGCTTCTTGACCAAGAGAAGGGGTGAGAGTATTCCATGCTGATTGGCAAGGAATCAAAATTCCTGCTCCCCAGATCCAGTTACTATGTAGGGTGATCCCTGTTCTGGATTCTCTGGATAGTAGATACTGCCTGATTCTGGCTGGTGTGGCCCCATCCTTTAATTGGACTACAACTGGGCCCTTGTTTGTTTGTTTGTTTGTTGTTTTTTGTTTTTCTGTTCAGTTGTCAGGGAGAGCAAGACAGGGGACCAACCTGAGGCTTCTTTAGAGAAAGGAGGATGGAAAGCAGCTCTGGCCAGTGACAAAAATGGTCTCATCTAAACAGGGGGTATCTCAAACAGGTATTGCCACATGGTGATAGATGGTACTTGATGTGGGTGGCTCCTTCCTCATAGACTACAGCATTCACCCTGTAAATTCTGAGAAGATGGAACATTCCCTCCTCAGGCCATTCTACTTTATAGGTGAACCATTCACTCCTGTAAAAGATCATTAGTTTTCCTTGATGAAAAAAAAAAAAAAAAAAAAAAAACTAGACTCCAGTTTTCTGCATCTTGGTGAAAGTCCTTGAAATGGTTCAGGACCAAGCCAAGTGCATGGGTCCTATCCTAGGAATCAAAGAAAACAAAGTGTATGAGAGGACAAAAAACACAAACAATACACAAAGAGAGACACAGGAAAAAGAAAGCAGAATAAAAGGAAATAGAAATAAAGGGGAAAACAAAATAAATAAAAGGAAAAACAAAGTAAAACGAAAAAGAGAGCAAAATAAAAGGCTATCCCAAAGCCCCACATTCAGTTCAGAAATCAGATGAGAACTATCAAGTTCTCTTGCTCCTGATAGGGGACTCGGAGCTTCCTCCATTGCCCCTGTCTGGGAAATAAAATACAAGTCTGCTTTGTCTCTTTCAGCTTCAAGATTTAACTCAAGATATAAACAAAGAGATGGACAAGACAAAAGACAACCAGGATTTACCAATTAAAAAAACACTCAATTATTTGGGTCAGGGGTCTCCAGTGAATCCTAGATGGATTCCAAATGTAAGGGTCTATGATTTGCCAGAGAATAATACCCAAGACACAATGACTATGCAAAAGCAAAGAGTGTTTTATTCTGCAGAAGTTTAGCATTTGTTGGTCTACCATTTACCAAGTTGGAGATACCCAGTTAAATTGGCAGGCCCAATATAAAGCAGATTAGGGGAATTCCAGGGAGAAGTAGGTGATTTTTATCTTGATTGGTTGTCTTGCTCTCTAGGGATATGAGTGTATTTGGGATTGATGAGGTTTTTGGGGAAATTCCAGAACTGTTGCTGGGGTACCCTGAAAACTGTTTCTGGGGAAGCCTGGAAACAGTTGCTGACTTCCTGCTCCTGCCTCAGGCTAGATGGTGAGGCAGTTTCTGATTGACTGCCCTAAGCCTGTAGTGAATATAAGTTCTTGGAATGCAGTTAGGAGTTACACTGTTTTAGTAAAATCCTAGCAGTTGGTTCTCATCTAAGACTGATGCCCTCACTAGTGCCATGTTGCTGGTTAGGTTTCCAGTACCAGGCATATTGAGTAGGCTATGAGCCCAAATAGAGAACTTTCAGTTAACTATCAAGATATGGGTGCCACTATTTTATCATTGACATAAACGTGTCATGCTTTCCATAGTTGCTTTTCATAGGCATTACAATTCAGTAGGATTATTGGTTTCTTTCCCCTTTTAGAAGATTACAGAGCATTTACAGCGTCAAAAACCAGCTTCATCTTGCAGAGGGTTTCTGAAAGAAGGGGTGTATGAGAGCTGCAAAAATAAAAAAGTCAAAATCAATTCATGGGTCTGTTCTGCTGAGACAGCTTTCCAGACTGCTCTTCTCTCTTTGTTCTGCTCTACTTTAGATATTTTTTTCTTGCTATTCTAAAAATTCTATGGTTAAGAAAGCTAGCATTCTGCTCAAGATAGTTCTCTCTGTTAGTAAAAATTCTAAAAGCTCTCCGAATAGCTCATGTATTTTTCTGACCAAAGTCAGAAAAGCTGCAATAAAAAATTCTTGGACTTTCCAACCAAGTCAAAGTCCTGTTAGAAAAAACAGTAATTCTTGGATTTCCAATCCAATATATATATACATGAGCTGTGTTAACTCTTTAGGTAGCCTTCTCTGGATAGCTGCTGTAAAACATTCTAAAAGCAAAGTCAGTTCTCTAAGTAATTCTTGGGATTTCTGACCAGAAATCCTGTTAGGGAAAAAAAAAAATCTAAAAGAGCAATGAAAAATTCTAAAAGAGCTTTTTCCTTTCCATGGATTTTTAAGACCAATGTCAGAAATTCTTTTAGAAAATAATGCTTGAAGAGCTGTTTTCACTTTCCTGAGATCTCCAGACAGCTCTGCTCTCAATAGCAAATAAAGTCTAAAAAAAAAGAAAGAAAGAAAGAAAGAAGAAAGAAAGAAAGAAAGAAAGAAAGAAAAGAAAAAAAGAAAAAAGAATTGTTATGACTTTCTTTTAGCTTATTTCATGCAGACTGAAAGTCCAGTTTTATTTACATATCAATGTAGTTATTTATTCCAGGTTCCCTTTTGATTATTCTATGAATCAGCATCTAGTCTCCCCATCTCCTGGATTCTTAGATATCAAGCATAGTTTTTGTTTGTTTGTTTGTTTGTTTGTTTTTGTTTTTGTTTTTTTCAACATTGCAAAAAAGTTCAGAGGTCTGCCTGCCCCAGTTAAGCACAGACAATAAACTAGCTGGGTGGAATCCTGCCCTGGAATTACCATTTCAACCATACCTGGTCCTAAATTCATTTCATTCCTAGCTGACTTTGAACTCATGAATCTGCCTGCATTTGTATCTGCCTGTATTTTATCTCTCTGAGACATCATAGTGCAGTTTCATCTGTTCCTTTAGATCTGTGAAGCATCTTATACAATTCATATTCTTATATTTTTGCACAGTTGAGAAATTATATCTTTTCAAATTCCTGTTTTTAGAGTTTTTTTTTTCTCCCACATTCTTAAGGGCTCTCCTGACAGTCCCAGTGTTTACCATTTTGTGGAGACATTAGCCACATTGCTTCCCAGACTCATGCTATCTCTTGTTTATGATCATGGAGTCATTAATGTTAATAGGGAGGACATTTCTCAGAGGAATGTGAAAATAAGCACATTATTATACAAAAAGCCTTATGCTCATAGCAACCATCAATACTCATGGAGGCACACATCTGCTGGCCCTGTCCCAGGGACAGTACCCGTGTCATTCTGTAACCACCAAGGCCATTCCAGATCCAGCATTTCAGTATTATAAAACCTAGTCCTCAGACAAAATGTTTTCCAGGAAAAAAAGGCATAGGATAAACAGGTTACGAAATATTCAGTGATTCCAGAATATCAGAAATAACATTACAGATACTGAGAATAAAAGATAGTTTTATAGCAAGAACATTAAAAAGTATATTGAATTTGGCGGGATTCTAGTTGAAAAAGATTTAGAATATTGACTTAAAAAGAAAGGAAACAAAATGACATGTTTTAAAACATTGAAAAAATTGTAAAGATTCATAGAAAATTAAAAAGAAAGAAAAGAAAAAATTGAGTAACCTAAATTATTGATATTTGGAGAGAGTACTTATAATAAAAATTGGATCAGTAACTAGTGTAGCATAGAAAATATTTAGATTTTTCCACAGGGGAATTTAGGAGATTTATTTTAAATTAATGTAATAGCTGGTTAATACCTGTTACATTGGCCTAAAGTAATTCCTATTGCAACATAAGTAATAATCATTCTAAAATGTTTGCATTCTCATCTTCAAGTATATAACAGGGTGAAAGTACATTTTAAAGCACATAATGACAGTCATATTAATGATGATCAATATAAAATAAAATTTCAATTATTAATTGCATTATAAATAGAATAACTGTGGAACTTCACAGTTACTTCATTAGAGGTTTTTAAAGGAATTGTGTTTTAAGCTCTTCTCAAAATGATGTTACAAATATGTGAAATTCTTTAACAATTTAACATATAAGATGGGAATTCTTTTTAAAGCTGTCCATGTTCTCCACTGCTATGTGATTTTAAAATATTTTTTGTAATGTCGTACAGTATGAAGATCTAAATACTGCATATGGAACACTGGTCATCTTTGAGCCCTTAAAAATTGTTATAGGGCTACTGAAGTGCATTTGTTAACAATTGATGCTTCTGGAAAAGCGAAGGAGAAGGACTCAGTTATTTTAAGTGGCTGGCCACTGGGAGTTTGACCAGGCTCCTGTAAGTACATGGGCAACACAATTGGATTTGCTGTATTTTTTTTCCATTTTTTGGGGGGGCCCACAAGGATTAGGGGGTGGACCTAGGAAAAATGGGAAGTGAGTGTGCTCAGGGTGCATTGTGTGAAATTCCCAAATATTGATTCCAAAATTTAAAAAAAGATATAATATTGGGGGAAAATTGAATTGGGAAAGGCTAAAATTGTGATCAGAATTCAGGTTCAAATTTTCTCCACTACTCCAGATTAACTAAAAATTGTGTTTAATTTCATTAATATGGATGGTTGTTTATATACTTCATGGTCTTCATTTCCCGAAGACTCTAGAATCAGACTAAATGGAAGGAGAGGAGTGGAGAAAGGACAAGAAATATCTTGCACCTTTTCATTTCACAAAGAAAATAAAACTTCTTCAAGACTTTGAAAAAAAGAGGTCTGGCATTGTTGAAGGATGTGTGTCATTAGGGGTAGACTTGGAGGTTTCAAAAACCCACACCAGGTCCAATACCTCTGTCTGTGATCTGCATATCATTATGTAAAGCTCTCAGCTACTGCTCCATGTCTGTTTCCTTTCTGCCATGATGATCATGGAACCCTCTGAAACTGTAAGCAAGCCCCATTGAAATTTGTTTTATAAGATTTTCCTTCATGATGGTGTTTCTTCTCATCAATAGAACAGTGTGTAAGATGTTCCTCCATACCTGACTGTCTCTTCATTTCACCACTTAAAAGCTGACCTCTCTGACCTAGGGACTTCTTCAACATGGCACATAATACTGTCTTCCAAAGACTCCTTCTTAAAATCTAGTCATTGCCACTGCTCCCCAGTAAAACTGGATGGACTAATAATACCGAGCTAGGTACCTCTTGCTCTCCTTTGCCTGACACTGCTCTCTCTTTCACATAATGTACTCAGCCAGTCCTGTTGACCAACATGTCCCTGGTATGGAATATCTCCACATATGACAAACAGTGCCAGACACAAATGTTCTTTCTAAATATGCTTATCAGGTACACAGGACAAATGGTGGATATGATAAGCCATTTTTCAGAAGGGCTGGTAGAGTTTTTCTTGACTTTGTCTTCAGTATCTGAGGGACCATACTTAAATTGCTAGGTGCTGTTGAAAAGTATTTGAATTCTCACTTTATCACTTCTTAGGAGTGTGACTTGTGATCAATTACCAAAACTCCTTTAGCATTCCCACTGTTAAGCTAAGAATAGTAAACATACTAGCTTCATAAGTGATGGTAAGTATGTAATATATATATGGCTAGTTGTGAGAAAATCATGGATCATGGTGAGTATTAAATAAGTAACTTTAAAATATTATTACCATTTATGATTTTTAAATAATACTTTCAATATTATAGTTTTCATCAAAACAATTCTTTTGAGCCCATTTTCTTCAATTTTTTTAAAAAAAATTATATTCTAATTTAGGAAATTATTCCAAAATGTAAGTTTCATGAGGTAAGAGATTTTGTTCAATTTTTGCTCCACTAGAGCACGACTTAAAATGATGCTTAATGTATTATACCTTCCTAGGAAGTACTTGGAATGAGCTTCCTCACGTTTAGTGAGTTATAATTAAAAGTGAGAATATAATTAGATCAACATTCTCTCTTTTTATATATACTCTGTTCAAACAGATACTTGTTTATTCTTTATAATCACAGCTAGTGCTTTGATAGATTTATACTATTAGTCAGATAAAGTAGATAGTTCTACTAAGATAGAAAATAAATATTGTCGAGCCCCGGGCTACCTTGCCAGCAGAGTCTTGCCCAACACCCGCAAGGGCCCACACGGGACTCCCCACGATATCCTAAGACCTCTAGTGAGTGGAACACAACTCATGCCAGGAGTCTGGTTCGAACACCAGATATCTAGGTACCTGCCCTGCAGGAAGAGAGCTTGCCTGCAGAGAATACTCTGCCCACTGAAACTAAGGAGAGTGCTACCCTCCAGGTCTGCTTATAGAGGCTAACAGAGTCACCTGAAGAACAAGCTCTTAACAGTGACAACTAAAACAGCTAGCTTCAGAGATTACCAGATGGCGAAAGGCAAACATAAGAATCCTACTAACAGAAATCAAGACCACTCACCATCATCAGACCGCAGCACTCCCACCCCACCTAGTCCTGGGCACCCCAACACAACCGAAAATCTAGACCCAGATTTAAAAACATTTCTCATGATGATGATAGAGGACATCAAGAAGGACTTTCATAAGTCACTTAAAGAATTACAGGAGAGCACTGCTAAAGAGTTACAGGCCCTTAAAGAAAAGCAGGAAAACACAGCCATACAGGTAGAAATCATTAAAGAAAAACAGGAAAACACATCCAAACAGGTGATGGAAATGAACAAAACCATACTAGAACTAAAAGGGGAAGTAGACACAATAAAGAAAACCCAAAGCGAGGCAACGCTGGAGATAGAAACCCTAGGAAAGAGATCTGGAACCATAGATGCAAGCATCAGCAACAGAATACAAGAAATGGAAGAGAGAATCTCAGGTGCAGAAGACTCCATAGAGAACATCGACACAACAGTCAAAGAAAATACAAAATGCAAAAGGATCCTAACTCAAAACATCCAGGTAATCCAGGACACAATGAGAAGACCAAACCTACGGATAATAGGAATTGATGAGAATGAAGATTTTCAACTTAAAGGGCCAGCTAATATCTTCAACAAAATAATAGAAGAAAACTTCCCAAACATAAAAAAAGAGATGCCCATGATCATACAAGAAGCCTACAGAACTCCAAATAGACTGGACCAGAAAAGAAATTCCTCCCGACACATAATAATCAGAACAACAAATGCACTAAATAAAGATAGAATATTAAAAGCAGTAAGGGAGAAAGGTCAAGTAACATATAAAGGAAGGCCTATCAGAATTACACCAGACTTTTCACCAGAGACTATGAAAGCCAGAAGAGCCTGGACAGATGTTATACAGACACTAAGACAACACAAATGCCAGCCCAGGCTATTATACCCGGCCAAACTCTCAATTACCATAGATGGAGAAACCAAAGTATTCCACAACAAAAACAAATTCACACAATATCTTTCCACGAATCCAGCCCTTCAAAGGATAATAACAGAAACGAAGCAATACAAGGACGGAAATCACGCCCTAGAACAACCAAGAAAGTAATCATTCAACAAACCAAAAAGACAGCCACAAGAACAGAATGCCAACTCTAACAACAAAAATAAAAGGAAGCAACAATTACTTTTCCTTAATATCTCTTAATATCAATGGACTCAATTCCCCAATAAAAAGACATAGACTAACAGACTGGCTACACAAACAGGACCCAACATTCTGCTGCTTACAGGAAAACCATCTCAGGGAAAAAGACAGACACTACCTCAGAGTGAAAGGATGGAAAACAATTTTCCAAGCAAATGGACTGAAGAAACAAGCTGGAGTAGCCATTTTAATATCGGATAAAATCAACTTCCAACCCAAAGTTATCAAAAAAGACGAGGAGGGACACTTCATACTCATCAAAGATAAAATCCTCCAAGAGGAACTCTCAATTCTGAATATCTACGCACCAAATGCAAGGGCAGCCACATTCATCAGAGACACTTTAGTAAAGCTCAAAGCATACATTGCACCTCACACAATAATAGTGGGAGACTTCAACACACCACTTTCTTCAAAGGACAGATCGTGGAAACAGAAACTAAACAGGGACACAGTGAAACTAACAGAAGTTATGAAACAAATGGACCTGACAGATATCTACAGAACATTTTATCCTAAAACAAAAGGATATACCTTCTTCTCAGCACCTCACGGGACCTTCTCCAAAATTGACCATATAATTGGTCACAAAACAGGCCTCAATAGATACAAAAATATTGAAATTGTCCCATGTATCCTATCAGACCATCATGGCCTAAGACTGATCTTCAATAACAACATAAATAATGGAAAGCCAACATTCACGTGGAAACTGAATAACACACTTCTCAATGATACCTTGGTCAAGGAAGGAATAAAGAAAGAAATTAAAGACTTTTTAGAGTTTAATGAAAATGAAGCCACAACGTACCCAAACCTATGGGACACAATGAAAGCATTTCTAAGAGGGAAACTCATAGCTCTGAGTGACTCCAAGAAGAAACGGGAGACAGCACATACTAGCAGCTTGACAACACATCTAAAAGCCCTGGAAAAAAAGGAAGCAAATTCACCCAAGAGGAGTAGACGGCAGGAAATAATCAAACTCAGGGGTGAAATCAACCAAGTGGAAACAAGAAGAACTATTCAAAGAATTAACCAAACGAGGAGTTGGTTCTTTGAGAAAATCAACAAGATAGATAAACCCTTAGCTAGACTCACTAAAGGGCACAGGGACAAAATCCTAATTAACAAAATCAGAAATGAAAAGGGAGACATAACAACAGATCCTGAAGAAATCCAAAACACCATCAGATCCTTCTACAAAAGGCTATACTCAACAAAACTGGAAAACCTGTACGAAATGGACAAATTTCTGGACAGATACCAGGTACCAAAGTTGAATCAGGATCAAGTTGATCATCTAAACAGTCCCATATCACCTAAAGAAATAGAAGCAGTTATTAATAGTCTCCCTACCAAAAAAAGCCCAGGACCAGATGGGTTTAGTGCAGAGTTCTATCAGACCTTCAAAGAAGATCTAATTCCAGTTCTGCACAAACTATTTCACAAAATAGAAGTAGAAGGTACTCTACCCAACTCATTTTATGAAGCCACTATTACTCTGATACCTAAACCACAGAAAGACCCAACAAAGATAGAGAACTTCAGACCAATTTCTCTTATGAATATCGATGCAAAAATCCTCAATAAAATTCTCGCTAACCGAATCCAAGAACACATTAAAGCAATCATCCATCCTGACCAAGTAGGTTTTATTCCAGGGATGCAGGGATGGTTTAATATACGAAAATCCATCAATGTAATCCATTATATAAACAAACTCAAAGACAAAAACCACATGATTATCTCGTTAGATGCAGAAAAAGCATTTGACAAGATCCAACACCCATTCATGATAAAAGTTTTGGAAAGATCAGGAATTCAAGGCCCATACCTAAACATGATAAAAGCAATGTACAGCAAACCAGTAGCCAACATCAACGTAAATGGAGAGAAGCTGGAAGCAATCCCACTAAAATCAGGGACTAGACAAGGCTGCCCACTTTCTCCCTACCTTTTCAACATAGTACTTGAAGTATTAGCCAGAGCAATTCGACAACAAAAGGAGATCAAGGGGATACAAATTGGAAAAGAGGAAGTCAAAATATCACTTTTTGCAGATGATATGATAGTATATATAAGTGACCCTAAAAATTCTACCAGAGAACTCCTAAACCTGATAAACAGCTTCGGTGAAGTAGCTGGATATAAAATAAACTCAAACAAGTCAATGGCCTTTCTCTATACAAAGAATAAACAGGCTGAGAAAGAAATTAGGGAAACAACACCCTTCTCAATAGTCACAAATAATATAAAATATCTTGGCGTGACTCTAACTAAGGAAGTGAAAGATCTGTATGATAAAAACTTCAAATCTCTGAAGAAAGAAATTAAGGAAGAACTCAGAAGATGGAAAGATCTCCCATGCTCATGGATTGGCAGGATCAACATTGTAAAAATGGCTATCTTGCCAAAAGCAATCTACAGATTCAATGCAATCCCTATCAAAATTCCAACTCAATTCTTCAAGGAATTGGAAGGAGCAATTTGCAAATTTGTCTGGAATAACAAAAAACCTAGGATAGCAAAAAGTCTTCTCAAGGATAAAAGAACTTCTGGCGGAATCACCATGCCAGACCTAAAGCTTTACTACAGAGCAATTGTGATAAAAACTGCATGGTACTGGTATAGAGACAGACAAGTAGACCAATGGAATAGAATTGAAGAGCCAGAAATGAACCCACACACCTATGGTCACTTGATCTTCAACAAGGGAGCTAAAACCATCCAGTGGAAGAAAGACAGCATTTTCAACAATTGGTGCTGGCACAACTGGTTGTTATCATGTAGAAGAATGCGAATCGTTCCATACTTATCTCCTTGTACTAAGGTCAAATCTAAGTGGATCAAGGAACTTCACATAAAACCAGAGACACTGAAACTTATAGAGGAGAAAGTGGGGAAAAGCCTTGAAGATATGGGCACAGGGGAAAAATTCCTGAACAGAACAGCAATGGCTTGTGCTGTAAGATCGAGAATTGACAAATGGGACCTAATGAAACTCCAAAGTTTCTGCAAGGCAAAAGACACCGTCAATAAGACAAAAAGACCACCAACAGATTGGGAAAGGATCTTTACCTATCCCAAATCAGATAGGGGACTAATATCCAACATATATAAAGAACTCAAGAAGGTGGACTTCAGAAAATCAAATAACCCCATTAAAAAATGGGGCTCAGAACTGAACAAAGAATTCTCACCTGAGGAATACCGAATGGCAGAGAAGCACCTGAAAAAATGTTCAACATCCTTAATCATCAGGGAAATGCAAATCAAAACAACCCTGAGATTCCACCTCACACCAGTCAGAATGGCTAAGATCAAAAATTCAGGTGACAGCAGATGCTGGCGTGGATGTGGAGAAAGAGGAACACTCCTCCATTGTTGGTGGGATTGCAGGCTTGTACAACCACTCTGGAAATCAGTCTGGCGGTTCCTCAGAAAATTGGACATAGTACTACCGGAGGATCCAGCAATACCTCTCCTGGGCATATATCCAGAAGATGCCCCAACTGGTAAGAAGGACACATGCTCCACTATGTTCATAGCAGCCTTATTTATAATAGCCAGAAGCTGGAAAGAACCTAGACGCCCCTCAACAGAGGAATGGATACAGAAAATGTGGTACATCTACACAATGGAGTACTACTCAGCTATTAAAAAGAATGAATTTATGAAATTCCTAGCCAAATGGATGGACCTGGAGGGCATCATCCTGAGTTAGGTAACACATTCACAAAGAAACTCACACAATATGTACTCACTGATAAGTGGATATTATCCCCAAACCTAGGATACCCAAGATATAAGATATAATTTGCTAAACACATGAAACTCAGGAAGAATGAAGACTGAAGTGTGGACACTATGCCCCTCTTTAGATTTGGGAACAAAACACCCATGGAAGGAGTTACAGAGACAAAGTTTGGAGCTGAGATGAAAGGATGGACCATGTAGAGACTGCCATATCCAGGGATCCACTCCATAATCAGCATCCAAACGCTGACACCATTGCATACACTAGCAAGATTTTATCGAAAGGACCCAGATGTAGCTGCCTCTTGTGAGACTATGCCGGGGCCTAGCAAACACAGAAGTGGATGCTCACAGTCAGCTAATGGATGGATCATAGGGCTCCCAATGGAGGAGCTAGAGAAAGTAGCCAAGGAGCTAAAGGGATCTGCAACCCTATAGGTGGAAAAACATTATGAACTAACCAGTACCCCGGAGCTCTTGACTCAAGCTGCATATATATCAAAAGATGGCCTAGTCGGCCATCACTGGAAAGAGAGGCCCATTGGACTTGCAAACTTTATATGCCCTAGTACAGGGGAACACCAGGGCCAAAAAGGGGGAGTGGTTGGGCAGGGGAGTGGGGGTGGGTGGATATGGGGGACTTTTGGTATAGCATTGGAAATGTAAATGAGCTAAATACCTAATAAAAATGGGAAAAAAAAAAAAAAAAAGATGGCCTAGTCGGCCATCACTGGAAAGAGAGGCCCATTGGACTTGCAAACTTTATATGCCCCAGTACAGGGGAATGCCAGGGCCAAAAAATGGGAGTGGGTGGGTCGGGGTGTGGGGGCGATGGTATGGGGGACTTTTGGGATAGCATTGGAAGTGTAAATGAGGAAAATACCTAGTAAAAAATTAAAAAAAAAAGAAAATAAATATTACATGTCAAGATAGAGGTGTTGTTTTAATTTTCTAAATAAACACTAGCAAAACAGTTTGGTAGGTAACAACCTCTGAATGCAGAGAACCAGGTCATCACAGATGAGAAAGGTGACACAAAAATAATACTGACAATTAAAAAGAGAACTGTGCTTCTCTGTTTTGTTTTAGCTCCTTGGCTTTTGTAAAAGGAACCATTGTGCATTTGTATGACATTTATGTTAATACCCAATAATATGGCTTTAATCCTCATGTCATTTATATTGAGATTCTTTCCACTTTATCTCTACCGCGAGTACAGTATTATTTGCCATTTAGCTAACAGTCATTCAGTGAGGAGGAAAATAATACTTTAGTAATTTGGATTCATACATATTCATTATTATCCACATGTATACCTCTTATTCAAAATTTTATTTACTGCAGTTATGTCTTTATATGTTTTACTCATTGGAAGAAGAACCAGCTATGATTGGCTAATTTTTTCTTTTTCCCCAGCATATAAACCTCACCTGTTTGACAAGAGCAATACTGTCATCATAGTGAGGGGAAATCTGCTGACAGAATTCAGGATTACTGACTTTGACAGTACTTCTACCTAACAGGATTCAGAAGAAAGTGTAGAACTTGAGATGTTCATACCCAAAGAAAAATTTTCTTTGACAGTTGACAAAAAGGGAGCATATCAAAATTTTGAAGATGAATCAAAGAAATGCCATAATTTTCAATGGCTAGTAAAATTATGGACAGGCTGTTGGTATATTCCACCTCTCAAAGCTATCTTGAAGAAACAGCCTTTCTGTTCTTCTCACTATTGCCAGGATAATTTTTCTCTAAAGTAGTAATTTTACTGCTGGATGCATTTTAGAATATCCAAGGACAAAGCAAGGAACTGTTATTTCCCCATCTATAAAAAGGTGTGTAAAGAGCCATGCACAAAAGCCGGGCATGGTGGTGCATGCCTTTAGTCTCAGCAAGCTGGAGGCAGAGGCAGGCGAATTTCTGAGCTTGAGGCCAACCTGGTCTACAAAGTGAGTTCCAGGACAGCCAGGGCTATACAGAGAAACCCTGTCTCAACCCCCCCCCCCAAAAAAAAAGAGCCATTTGGCAAAAGGCTGAGCAAGGCTGATATTTACCTGGTTTGGTTTTACTTTTCTACTATGAGGAAGAGCTAGACTGCAACGTTATGACCAAGTTTCCTCTCCTGTCAACCTCCCACATTGAAGAAGTTTCTTCTGCCTAGCAACCAGAGGAAGCCCTTAGAGGATGGGAAATGTGTAGCATCATCAGTTAAGATTTTCAGTTAAATCAAGCAGCTATGGGTAACTAACATTCACAAAGCCAACCCTAAGATTTTGCACCAAAGACGTGTTTTAACTACACTGTGACTCAACTTATTGGGAGGCTAGCAAGTTTTCTGAGGCTTATGGATTAATTCATATAAGACGTGACTGACAAGGAATGGCTTGGGATACCATTGGGCTGTAGGTTTAATTTCAAACTTAAAATTGTGATTACTTCCTAGGATATTTTCTTGAGTTTCAATAAAAGAGAACAGGCTTCTCATAACAACTTTTAAGAAGACAATGAAAGTAGACATTGTGGCCTCATCTTTATAGATTCAGATTGCTTGGTTTGGAGTAATGACAGGGTATCAGTTTCTATACAGGGCAGACTGGGGTAGAGATGTACAGCATGGAGTATGGATCTGTAGCTTACTTCCAAGTATATTTAATTATCTTTAATTCTAACAAAGAGATGGTTAAGTTTGTGAGGTAATATGCTATTTTAACTGATTATGAATTCTGGTGTTGGTGATAAATTGTGACAAGGTAAATATGTAATTAGTACAAATATTTAATAAAGGTTAGTTCATGCAGACTTATTTCGTGCTGACACCAAGTTCAAGAATAAAGGTTGTTCTCATATAAAGAAGGGGTAACTTTGATAGAGAAAATTTATATTTTGTAACTAGATGGATAGTGAAGAGGTAGAAAGATTTTCTTGATGGTACTTTTTCAAATTCTTTTATATAATCTTCATTTTTAACACAGAAAAGACATTTATCACCACATTATGAATTATGAGGCAATGGATTGGGTGTAGACAGCTAAGCAGTCACATTTTGAGTATTTGCCCTTTCTCTCTGTTTTCCTGGGCTTGAATTCAGAGTTCCTCAGGAAGGCTTTCCATTGTATGGACAACCTTTGACTGCAGGTAAAAAGAGCCACCCACAGACTTACCCTTTGCCTTAAATAGGTGTTTATAACTCTTCTGGACCTCCTCGGGGCTCAGCTTGGCGATGTTGAGAATCTGCTGGGCTTCCTGGAAGCTGAGGCCAGAGAGATTGGATGCAGCTTCAGACTGGTATCCAGCACGACCACGAGCATCAGCAGCTGCCTGGCTTGCAGCAAACTCCTGCCTCAGGGTGCTGGCAAAGATTCTGTACACCTATCACAATGATCTGGGTCAGGTACTTGGCCATGGCAGCTGCTCTACCTTAGAGGGATGGGTGCTGCTTCCTGACCCAGTGGGACCAACTCAAGGGTTGCAGGTGGGTCAGAGGTCAAGGGAGACTGGAGCTTTTATATAATCTTTAGACAATGTGACATATATTTGGCATAATCTGAGCTCATCACTTTATTACTCATATTATCTAATGCTATATATTATAACTTATATGTGTATGTATATAGGTCATATGCGTAGAGATGTATATCTGTTTCAGTCACTGTGTAGACATAATGTAAACATAGAATACTATACGTATTCTATAAATGCCACTGCATGAAGTAGGCATGATAGTGTAGGTTTTAGAAAGGAAACAGCCTCAGGGAAATTATTACACATATACCATTCCAAGGGTATACATCTAAAACATAAAATATTTGTATATCAGATTCTTTTGAATTTCAGTCATATTGAGGTTGTGTTTATGCTTTGATTAAAGAAACAGATACAGAAATTTCTATAGTAGGGGTAGTAGATCTTTTACTCTGATCTATGTACTCAGTACACAGCACTTTGTTTTAAGTATTGAGTTTTTGGTAATTACTTGTAAAACATCATAGTATTTACACAAAACAAAATCTATAGCAAATAAAATCATTTATAATTTTAAATATAAGCATCAAACTTAATCTATTATACTAGTAAGTATAAAACAGAAAACAGAATTCATTGCTGATCCTCAAAATTCCAGATATAAAATGAACAGCATAGGACATGCAATATTTTTTCTTGGTACTAAAGTAGTTTATTTCTCTATGTTATTTTTAATCAAGAAAGTAAACAATGTCATCAAAACAAGTCGTAGGTGTATGGTACATTGTGTACTACTGGCAATGTGTGTATAGAAAAATCCTATAAATCACAAGAAAATATGGGTATAATGAATGTGTGGGGATCAGATATAGCTGAGATATTCCAGGCAGGCAGTTTTTCACTGGAGTTTGTGAACTCAAGCCTACACTATTTGTGACTGCATAGATGAGTAAGTGTACTGTGATAAATTCAAGCATTCTACACAAACACTATTTTTCCTCCGTTCCATGAAGCCTTTGAAGGTTAGCAAGCAGCACAGATTACTAGGCTATATTGCTACCACATATTCTAACTATCTTTAATACAACAGACAAAATCTACCATCAAGTATTTGTCTTCCACTTTCTGTAAATTCTCTTTGCCCTTTCCTGTTGACTTTTCAGTCCCATGTTATATAAAAAGAACACCATAATACTTATGTAGTCAGAATAGTTCTACTATGTTAATAGCATGAATTATGTAGCTTTATACAATTTTTATATTTTCTCTATTTTCTTGTCAAATATTAGAAATAGAGTAGGTAGTTACAAAAGACATCTTGAATGTGTCATTATCTTCTCCCTCTGCATCAGCTCCAAACGGATACTGAGCTTCCCTTGGGTCATTCTGGATCTTTTCTGGTCCTTTCAGCTACACACATCTACTTCAATCCAAAAAGGATGGCATAATCCCCAGGCGATCTTTGTGCCCACTTATTCTGAATTTGACTTTAAGTCTCATTTGGTATGAGGTGCAAGAGGGAAGTGGTCTGAAGCTTTCAGTGTGCAACTGGTCCCTCAAATTAAGAAACTGTATGATTAAAGAGGTAATTACTGAGTGAAGACAGAGTTTCATTATATCAAATATGCAAATGTGTTGGATTTGACTAAAGATCATAATGTGAAGATTCAGGAGGAAAAAAAATGTTCATTTTATCATTTATCACAAGTCATCTCTGGGATGGGTAATCCTGCTGCAATTCAAAGACTAATGGAATAGTGTGTGTGTGTGTGTGTGTGTGTGTTTATAAGAGGAGATAGGGAATGGAGAAGAAGAATGAATTGCTTTCATTATAGATATTGTGCATTGTCCAATATCTTTTATAGGAGAAAGCAGCCAAAAGACTAGGTTATCTCATTTATGAATTATGTAATTGAAAACATTAGCAACTTTTCTGGCATTTATATAATATCATATTATATTTCAAGAAAAAAATGATATAAGGTTGTTTTCTCTAGAAATGCCTTCAGTGGATGCTCAGACAACATTAGCAAAGATTCAATAATCCACTTTTCACAAAGCTTGAGGAATCTGTTTTTATTTGTTAACAATGATTCTTTTTGTTTAATTCTTGCTACACTATGATTAGGAATAAAATAAAATGAGTCTGTGAACAAAATATGGAAAAAAGGGCTAACCAGAGAACAGCTAGCATTGAGGAAAGTCAGTATGATCTGTTACTGCTGCTGATGCAGTCATGTTAGTAGTAAGTGACTGAGTGGAATAGAAAAAAATAATCTGTTATGTCATCAAGTATCTAGAGGCCATCTGATTGTTGGAGCATGTGCTTTAGTGTTGTGACACTAAAAATGAGGCTGAGACTCCAATAAAAGGAAGATACCTCAAAGAATAAATTTAAGAACAGATTTGTCACAAAAGTTAAAAGACATAAGATAATCAAAGTCTGATGATATGTGACAAATGATTCTACCTTGCAATAGCATTAAGCGTGTGATAATATGGGCTGCAGAGATGGCTCAGCCTTTAGAGGCTAGGCTCAAAATCACAATATGAGTGTAATAATGACAGAAGAGGTAATGATGGAATTCTGACCTCAACTTTAAGTAAAAGTAAAAAGTATTAAGATTTTACTATGGTGCGAGTTCATCTCCAAAACTTGAAAGTTTGGAGTTGGGGTTGAAAATATAAGAAGCTACACCTTGTGTCTGGTGGCAGGTAAGGAGCAGTTTGAGGCCATTCTGCTGTTCATGTGTTGTAACAAAAGATACAGTTATTATTGATAAATGGAATATATCTTCTCATATTTTTCTTTTTTTTCTATTATTTTATTTATTTACATTCAAGTCATTGCTCCCATCTCAATCCCCCCTCCCAGAGTTGCTCATCCAATTCTCCCTCCCCCTTGCCTCAGAGAGTGTGTGCCTCCCTCCATTCAGACTTCCCCCTTCCCTGGAACTTCAAGTTTCTTAAGGATTAAGCTCATCTTCTCCACCATGAGACCTTACAAGGCAGAATTTTTGTGCCAGGGTCCTCAGATGGCCTGTGCTGGTGGCTTAGGCTCTGGGAGGTCCCTGGGTCTAGGTGAGTTGAGACTGTTGGTATTATCTATGTGGTTGCTCTCCTTTTCAGATTCTTCAATCCTTCCCCTAACTCAACCATAGGGGTTCCCAACTTCAGTTCAATTGTTGGGCATAAGTATCCACTTCTGTCTAAGTCTGCTGCTGGAAGGGCCTCTCAGAAGACAGCCATACCAGGGTCCTTTTTATAGGCACATCATACCATCTATAATATTGGCAGGCCTTGGTGCCCTCCCTTGAAATAGATCCCAAGTTGGACTGCCTTTCATATTTTAAAGTTGGTAAACACACTCATTAGATCATCATGCAAATCAGAATCACCAGGAATTAAGCACTTGATAATGTGATACTATATAAGATAAAATATAAAATATTTATGAATGAAGTATTTTATTATTCTGACAAATGCTTTGCATTAGGTGCTATATTAATTTTGCTTTGTGGTTTCTTTGGTGCTATAAGGTTAAATTGTCAATAGTTGACCCCGCCATCTTCCTTCTGAGCCCAGAGGAGGCCGCTAAGGGCTCCAGAGAGCTCTACACACCGCAGGACCTCGGGATCATGGGTGAGTGGAATGCAACATCAGCTCCAAAGAATCATGGAGGGACTTGTGCCAAGCAGGAACAGGGACAGATGAACCCTGCCCAACCAGAGGCTGGGATCCATTCAGGTTGCGGCCAGCCCTGCCATCTTCTGTGTGAACTCAGCCAAGAGCATCTAGGACACCAGAGGACTACTCAAACCGCAGGACACCTAGCACACCCAGGACCTATCATGTGAGTTCTTTTGTGATTGGGTTACCTCACTCAAGATGATGCCCTCCTGGTCCAACCATTTGCCTAGGAATTTCATAAATTCATTCTTTTTAATAGCTGAGTAGTACTCCATTGTGTAAATGTACCACATTTTCTGTATTCATTCCTCTGTTGAGGGACATCTGGATTCTTTCCAGCTTCTGGCTATTATAAATAAGGCTGCTATGAACATAGTGGAGCATGTGTCCTTCTTACCGGTTGGGACATTTTCTGGATATATGTCCAGGAGAGGTATTGTGGGATTCTACAGTAGTACTATGTCCAAATTTCTGAGGAACCACCAGATTGATTTCCAGAGTGGTTGCACAAGCTTGCAATCTCACCAACAATGGAGGAGTGTTCCTCTTTCTCCACATCCTCACCAGCATCTGCTGTCACCTGAATTTTTGATCTTAGCCGTTCTGATTGGTGTGAGGTGGAATCTCAGGATTGTTTTGATTTGCATTTCCCTGATCATTTAGGATGCTGCACAATTTTTCAGGTGCTTCTCAGTCATTGAGTATTCCTCAGGTGAGAATTCTTTGTTTAGCTCTGAGCCCCATTTTTAATGGGGTTATTTGATTTTCTGGAGTCCACCTTCTTGAGGTCTTTATATATATTAGATGTTATTCCCCTATCTGATTTAGGATAGATAAAGATCCTTTCCCAATCTGTTGGTGACCTTTTTGTCTTATTGACGGTGTCTTTTGCCTTATAGAAGCTTTGCAATTTTATGAGGTCCCATTTGTTGTTTCTTGATCTTACAGCACAAGCCATTGCTGTTCTATTCAGGAATATTTCCCCTGTACCTATATCTTCAAAAGTTTTCCCCACTTTCTCCTCTATAAGTTTCACTGTCTCTTGTTTTAAGTGGAGTTCCATGATCCACTTAGATTTGACCTTAGTACAAGGAAATAGGAATGGATCAATCTGCATTCTTCTACATGATAACAGCCAGTTGTGCCATCACCATTTGCTGAAAATGCTGTCTTTCTTCCATTGGATGGTTTTAGCTCCCTTGTCAAAGATCAAGTGACCATAGGTGTGTGGGTTCATTTCTGGGTCTTCAATTCTATTCCATTGGTCTATTTGTCTGTCACTATACCAGTACCATGCAATTTTTATCACAATTGCTCTGTAGTACAGCTTTAGGTCAGGCATGGTGTTTCCACAAGAGGTTCTTTTATCATTGAGAAGAGTTTTTGCTATCTTAGGTTTTTTGTTATTCCAGATGAATTTGCAGATTGCCGTTTCTAATTCGTTGAAGAATTGAGTTGGGATTTTGATGGGAATTGAATTGAATCTGTAGATTGCTTTTGGCAAGATAGCCATTTTTACTATATTGATCCTTCCAATCCATGATCATAGGAGATGTTTTTATCTTCTGTGATCTTCTTTAATTTCTTTCTTCAGAGACCTGAAGTTTTTATCATATAGATCTTTCACTTCCTTAGTTAGAGTCACGCCAAGATATTTTATATTATTTGTGACTATTGAGAAGGGTGCTGTTAACCCTAATTTCTTTCTCAGCCTGATTATCATTTGTGTAGAGAAAAGCCATTGACTTATTTGAGTTAATTTTATATCTAGCTACTTTACTGAAGCTGTTTATCAGGTTTAGGACTTCTCTGGTGGAGTTTTTATGGTCCCTTATGTATACTATCATATCATCTGTAAAAAGTGATATTTTGACTTCTTCCTTTCCACTTGATCTCCTTTTGTTGTCGAATTGCTCTGGCTAGGACTTCAAGTACAATGTTCAATAGGTAGGGAGAAAGTGGGCAGCCTTGTCTAGTCCCTGATTTTAGTGGAATACTTACAGTTTCTCACCATTTACTTTGATGTTGGCTACTGGTTTGCTGTGGATTGCCTTTATCATGTTTAGGTATGGGCCGCGAATTCTTGATCTTTTCAAGACTTTGATCATGAATGGAGGTTGGATTTTTTTCAAATGCTTTCTCTGCATCTAAAGAGATGATCATGTGGTTTTTGTCTTTGAGTTTGCTTATATAGTGGCTTATGTTGCTAGATTTCCATATATTAAACCATCCCTGAATCCCTGGAATAAGACCTACTTGGTCAGGATGGATGATTGTTTTGATGTGTTCTTGGATTTGGTTAGTGAGAATTTCATTGAGTATTTTTGCATCGATATTTATAAGGGAAATTGGTCTGCAGTTCTCTATCTTTGTTGGGTCTTTCTGTGGTTTAGGTATTAGAGTAATTGTGGCTTCATAGAATGAATTGGGTAGAGTACCTTCTGCTTCTATTTTGTGGAATAGCTTGTGAAGAACTGGATTTAGATCTTCTTTGAAGGTCTGATAGAACTCTGCACTAAACCCATCAGGTCCTGGGCTTTTTTTGGTTGGGAGACTATTAATGACTGTTTCTATTTCTTTAGGGGATATAGGACTGTTTAGTTCATTAACTTTGTTTCCTGGTATCTGTCTAGAAACTTGTCCATTTCATCCAGGTTTTCCAGTTTTGTTGAGTATAGCCTTTTGTAAAAGGATCTGATGGTGTTTGGGGTTTCTGCAAGATCTGTTGTTATGTCTCCCTTTTCATTTCTGATTTTGTTAATTAGGATTCTGTTCCTGTGCCCTCTAGTGAGTCTGGCTAAGGGTTTATCTATCTTGATGATTTTCTCAAAGAACCAGATCCTTGTTTTGTTGATTCTTTGAATAGTTCTTCTTGTTTACACTTGGTTGATTTCACCCCTTAGTTTGATCATTTCCTGCTGTCCACTCCTCTTAGGTGAATTTGCTTCCTTTTGTTCTAGAGATTTTAGGTGTGTTGTCAAGTTGCTAGTGTGTGCTCTTTCTAGTTTCTTTTTGGAGGCACTCGGAGCTAAGAGTTTTCCTCTTAGAAATGCTTTCATTGTGTCCCATAAGTTTGGGTATGTTGTGGCTTCATTTTCACTAAACTCTTAAAAAGTCTTTAATTTCTTTCTTTATTCCTTCCTTGAGGAAGTTATCATTGAGCAGAGTGTTTTTCAGTTTGCAGGTGAATGTTGGCTTTCTATTATTTATGTTGTTTTTGAAGATCAGCCTTATTTCAAGGTGATCTGATAGGATGCATGGGACAATTTCAATATTTTTGTATCTGTTGAGGCCTGTTTTGTAACCACTTATATTGTCAATTTTCGAGAAGGTACCATCAGGTTCTGAGAAGAAGGTATATCCTTTTGTTTTAGGATAAAATCTTTTGTAGTTATCTGTTAAATCCATTTGTTTCATAACTTCACCAGAGAACTCCTAAACCTAATAAACAGCTTCAGTGCAGTTGCTGGATATAAAATTAACTCAAACAAATCAGTGGCTGCTCTCTACACAAAGAATAAACAGGCTGAGAAAGAAATTAGGGAAACAACACGCTTCACAATAGTCACAAATAATATAAAATTCCTTGACATGATTCTAACTAAGGAAGTTAAAGATCTGTATGGTATGATAAGAACTTCAAGTCTCTGAAGAAAGAAATTAAAGAAGATCTCAAAAGATGGAAAGATCTCCAATGCTCATGGATTGGCAGGATTAATATAGTCAAAATGGCTATCCTGCAGAATGCAATCTACAGATTCAATGCAATCCCCATCAAAATTCCAACTCAATTCTTCACTGAGTTAGAAAGAACAATTTGCAAATTCATCTGAAATAACAAACAACCTAGGATAGCACCTATTCTCAACAGTAAAAGAACCTCTGGTGGAATTACCATGCCTGACCTCAAGCTGTACTACAGAGCAATTATGGTAAAAACTGCATGGTACTGGTACATTGACAGGCAGGTAGATCAATGGGATAGAGTTGAAGACACAGAAACGAACACACATGTTTATGGTCACTTGATCTTTGACAAGGGAGCTAAAACCATCCAGTTGAAAAAAGACAGCATTTTCAACAAATGGTGCTTGCACAACTGATGACTAGGGCCAAGAAGTGGGAGTGAGTGGGTAGGGGATCAGGGTGGAGGAAGGGTATAGGGGACTTTTGGAATGGCATTTGAAATGTAAATGAAGAAAATATCTAATAATTTTTTAAAAAATGTTAATAGCTGAAAGATAAAAAAAATCTACATATTTATTCTATGTCTTCCAAGCTTTAAAGAGAATGATCTAAGTTTTCTGAATTAGTTTTTACTGTATGCCTGGAGACATACTCTAAAAAAAAAAAAATCTGGGTCACTTTGCTCCAATAGGTCTCCAGGAGGTCTCTTCTCAGAGTCATCAGCACCAGGAAGACTTGTGCACTTGTTAAAGACATATTCTCTTATTCAGACCTACTGAATCAGGGAACTGAGGTGGAAGAACCAAGATGTCTGTGATTAAACCAGTCATCTGTTCTGACATAATCTAAATTTTGACAAGTGATGTTTTCCTTCTGCATCCTCTTGGAATGAATAGACCACATTAATAGCTGGAAATCTCTTTTTGTGTGTGTGAGCAGGATTTGCATATATTGCACATGATAGTAACAGCACATTTCCACTTGTAATATTAAATCTTTACTTTTATTAAATTTCTGAGAAAACATTATTTGAAAAATGGTCCCTCAGTTTTTAAAGACCCAGTAAATATATCCTATAACCCCCAAAAATGTGTCCAACCAGGGGCCAGGTCTTAGAGAGTCACAAGCTGACTACATCTTTTGCAACTCTGACATGCTTTTCTCATTCTTTGACCTCTATTTTCAAGTTATTTTTCCTTTCAAGGCTCCAATGACTTAGATATGTTTCTAAGTTGCTTTCTGCTTCCAGTAAAGGTGCATTCAAGGCTGTAGTTTATTTCAACCAGGAGCCTTAGGAAATCTTAGCAAAGAAAGGTCACGGCATCATTACTGACTATCAGATATTGGCGAGCTGATAAGAAAGTTTAGGCACTAACTTGATAAGCACTGATATTACTGGCAAACACTCTTCAGCAGATAGCTGTGGACAAATTTATTCTGTGAAATAACTTCACTGAAATAATGTTTGAAAGGTTCTGACCTGAATGACCATTTTTTAAAGGCAAAACTGTGCCTGGAAAATGGCAAACAAATAATGTAAGTTTAATGAATGAATTTATGAGCAGATTCAAGAACCAGTCTGATTACATTCTGGAGGAAAAGGCTTACATATGGTATCACATGATAGATAGTAAATTGCTATGGAGAAATATTTAATATTTTGAATAGAAAGCAAATTGAATAAATTATTGTTAAAAGTAATTTTGATAATTTGTACTAAATTTTATTTTTGTTGATAATAACCAAGAAAACAGTTTTAGCAAATATTATATTTATTTACAGATGCAGGTTTAGAGAACCAACTTGATTTTGAGAACTTTATATCCTATAGTCTAGGATATCTATTCATTTTTTTCAATTTAATTTATTTTCATTAATCATTTTATGTCTTAACATTTCAAATGATATCCCCCTTCCCACAGACCCCCTAATCCCAACCCCGATCTCCCCCCCTCCCCTTTGTCTGTATGAGGGTATTTCTCCACACATTCATCCATTCCTGCCTCAGCTCCTAACTTCCCCCTATACTGGGTCATCAAGCCTCCACAGGACCAAGGGCCTCTCATTGATGTCAGATAAGTCCATCCTCTGCTACATATATACCTTGAGCCATGGATCCCTCCACGTATACTCTTTGGTTGGTGGTTTAGTCCCTGAGACTCTGGGTAGTCCAGTTAGTTGATATAGTTGTTCCCATGGGGTTTCAATTCCCTTCAGATCCTTCAGTCCTTACCCTAGCTCTAGCTTTGGGGTCCCTGGGCTCAGTCTGATGGTTGGGTGTGAGTATCTGTATCTGTATTGGTCAGGTCCTGATGGAACTTCTCAGGGGCCAGCAATACCATGCTCCTGTCTACAAGCAATTTCTGTCATCAACAGTAGTCTGTGGGTTTGGTGTCTGCAGATGGGGTAGATCCCTAGGTGAGGCAGTCTCTGGATAGCCTTTTCTTCAGTCTCTGTTCCATTTTTTGTCCCTGACTTTCTTTTGGACATAAACATTTTTGGGTTAAAAATTTTAAGATATGTGGTTGGCCCATCCCTCAACTGGGTGTGTGTCTTGCCTATCTTCTGGAGGTGATCTCTACAGCTTCTGTCTCCTCTTTGTTGGGTATTTCAGCTAAAGTCATCTCTGTTGTGTCCTAGAAGCCTCTCTCTTCCTTGCATCTGGAACTTTCTAGTAGCTATACCCAATTCCCCATCCCCCAATGTTACATAATTCTATTCAATTTCTTGATCTTCTGTACTTTTCCCCTGTCCCTTCCAATACCTAATCTTGCCACT
Organism: Mus musculus; assembly: GCF_000001635.26. Lineage (NCBI taxonomy): Eukaryota > Metazoa > Chordata > Mammalia > Rodentia > Muridae > Mus > Mus musculus. The sequence continues at coordinate 40,188,847 of NC_000068.7, forward strand.
CTTTTTCCCTCTCCCTCCTCTCTCCTTTCACCTCCCTCCCTCCCCCATCTCCTGTGATTATTTTGCTCCCCATTCTATGTAGGATTGAAGCATGTACATCTTGGTCTTCCTTCTTCTTAAGCTCCATATGGTTTGTGGGTTGTATTGTGGGTATATGAAAGCTGAACAGCTCTCTACTCAATGATAACTTGGTCAGGGGAGAAATAAATTAATGACTTCTTAGGATTTAATAAAACTGAAGGCAGAACATACCCAGATTTATGGAACACAATGAAAGAAATACTAAGAGGATAACTCATACCTTTGTGTGCCTCCATAAAGAAGTTAGAGAAATCAAACTCTAGCAGCAAATCTGAAAACTAGAAAAAAAAGAAGCAAATACACCCAAGATGAGTAGATGTCAGGAAATAATCAAACTCAGAGCTGAAATCAACCAAGTAGAAACAAAAAGAACTATAGAAAGAATAAATAAAACTAGGATTATCAACAAGATAGATAAACTAGCCAAACTAACTAGAAGGCACAGAGACAGTATTCCAATTACCAAATCAGAAATGAAAAGGGAGGCTAACAACAGAAACTGAGGAATTAAAAAAAAAATCATCAGGTCCTATTACAAAAGCCTATACAAAACAAATCTGGAAAATCTAGATGAAATTCATAACCATTAAGGAAATAAAAGCAGTCATTAAAAGTTTCCCAACCAAAAAAAAAAAAAACAAAAAAAAAAAAAAAAGCCCAGGGCCAGATTGTTTTAGTGCAGAATTCTATCAGACCTTCAAAGAAGACCTAATACTAATACTTCTCAAACTATTTTACAAAATAGAACGAGAAGGAACACCACCTCATTCATTCTATGAAGCCACAGTTACACTGATGCCGAATGTCTACTAATTTCCTATAAGTCTTATATTGGAATTTATCTGTGTGCGACAAAGAATATTTTTCTTAACTGGAATAATTTTAATGTGCAAATAACTAATGAAAGTATATGTGCCTCTTCACAATGATATTCATGTCTGTCCTCCTTCTTTAATTATTCTGGGTCCCAGTTGCTTCACTTGGAGAATGAAAATACAATAAAACGATGGTATGCACAAGAGTTGGTTTTCTCAGGCAAATGCCATATCATCACCCATTTTCCCAGTTGGATAACTCATGCACCAAATGATAAAGCCAAGAAAGAAAACAAGATTTGTCTACTAACAGAACTGGACAAAGAAGTGGAGTCAATTCAGATCGCTGAACCTTTCTTACTCAGCCTGTTTTGTCTGCTTTGAGCCCTGTCTTGAATATATAGGCGCTTTTTCTTTCTTTTTTTAAAAAAATTTTTTATTAGGTATTTTCCTCATTTACATTTCCAATGCTATTCCAAAAGTCCCCTATACCCACCCCCCACTCCCCTACCCACCCACTCCCCATTTTTGGCCCTGGCGTTCCCCTGTACTGAGGCATATAAAGTTTGCAAGTCCAATGGGCCTCTCTTTCCAGTGATGGCCGACTAGGCCATCTTTTGATACACTCAACACCAGACTTACTCATGTGCTTTCTTGCATTGTGATTGAATTGTTTCAACTTTGTTTTCTTTCTTCTCCATTAGGCTTACTAAGAAAATCCAAATGTCATTGCTGACATCCAACCATTTGTTCTACAGTAACTCCCACATATTGTGATTGTGAATAATTAAAGTAGGACTTGTGTCATACTTTACCAGTGATCTCTTTACCAGTTTAAAGGCTAAATGAAGATTTGCTGAACACTCATTTAATCAGCAGATACATATTACATTTCAGAGAATCATACAAATTATGCTTACAATAAGTAAGTCAAATAAATAATTCAAATATAAATGGCTATATATATTACAATATTTAATGCTTTGAGCATATGGTCTGTTCACTGTTCATTAGTTTTCTAGAATAAGGATCCTACTCATCCTGATTACTTATTTTTGTGTCTACTTTCCCTGACTATCAAGATTTTTTTCTGTATGTATAGGACAAGTGTCTTAGTATGATATAACTGCACATCTTTATTTGCTCCTTGGGAAAGCTACATAGCTATTGATTAGCTGTTTTCTACTCTCTCTTCACTGACTAACTAGTGATAATAGCTCAGAGAAACATCACTGTATTGTCTGTGTTCATTTAATATCTACTTTAAAAGATCTTAGTTTTAGAGATAGACAATGTGGTAATATTTCAAAATGATAGAAAGGAAAATACTTATATAGTGACTTAGGCTCAAAATACTGGCCTTAGGAAGAACTGTTATAACAATTAGTATCAACAATGATAGACAGGTTTTTTGCAACTGTCTGTGAGAAACACCCAAGTAGTACATCCTGAAAATAATCTGGCTGCTGCATAGCTGTCAAACATGGATTTAAGTACCGTAGCCTTCAACTATAAAATTCTACCTTGAGAGGTGTTTTTGCTCCCTTTTGAAACCTGTCAAGCAAACTAGCCCTTACTTCTCCCATGGGCTCTTCGTTTCCTGTCCAGCATGACATATCCTGTATATCCTGAGGGTACACCTTCAGGCCCTCTTCTGTATATAACACTCCTTCCTTATATCCATTTGAATCTCTGATTCAGACTCCATAGCATATATATCACCTGCCGCTTTAGTCTATTTTTAACTTTCATACAGTTTACTATCGCTCCTATTATCAAATACCGTATGGTAATAGGGCACATTAATTTATAATCATTGCCAAAATATTCTTTATTAGAATTCTAACCAGCAGATCAAAGTAAATATTGTAATGTAAAGCACACAATTGGGACTTATTAGAGGTGCATATTCAGTTTTATCAAACAAGGAAGACTTTTTTTTCCATTCCTAGCCTCACTCTGTTTGACATTGTTCTACTACACATTGGTCTGATCTAATTTGCTTTTTGGTTATGGTGTTTTGTTGGAACATTAGAAATCCTAACTAAGACAAATGCTCAGTAGGTAAATGATGAATGATGGATAGACAGAACAGATCATCACTACTACTTAAGAATAACAGCATATATACAATACCTGTAAATACTTTCTCTACTATTCCCTAAGCATTATTTTTAAAACTTACCAAATTAAAGGAAATCCTTACTAAATAATAATTGTGTTAATTTAAAGGTTAGTCATCAATTACGCATCTTTACAGAGTCAGAGAAATACTACAGAAAGAATTGAAGGTGGTGAAAGCAGTTTTCCCAGTCTACCCTATCAACCTTTTCCTGAACATTCTGTTTGCTCTGTTTGCTTTCCATAACTGTGTGTGGAGGTCCTTTTATTACATCTCTTCTGTTTGTTGGTTCCTATAACCACTGAAGTCATGGCTTTCTGACTTGTTCTCACTCCTCTCAACAAGACCCTGGGTCTTTATACACACAAGTAAGCAGGGAAAATAGCCCAGTTAAGCAAATAGTTCAAACAAACCACTTACAAATCTGAACCATCCGTATAATTGTTTCCTTTCCCCACTTCACTTACAGCATCTGTCCTGTGAATATTGTCAGTCACATTCCAGCTGACGTAACTGTTGTGAGAAACATTCAGTTTTCTCACTGGAACAATCAATTTAACTGACATATCCCACTGACTTACATGTTCAATGGGAGTGATGGATTTTTTTTTTGCCTCAGAATCTTACAGAAGCAGCTTTCCAATTTATTTCATAGAAGCATCTTCCCTAAGGTTTTCTTCTGCTAGCTCTGGGTGGCCCTCACAGCAGAGGCTGCAGTTATTATAGATGGCCTCCAAGAATGGTACAGCTGCTTTAAAACAACTCCAAGTATTTAAAATGTAATTCTCAAAATCTCCAAATGCCAACAAAATGTCTACTTCAACTACCATGAACTACTCTTCAAACTTTACTAACATTTCTTCCCCTTTCTCTGTCTTAGATGTGGCTAACTGTTTCACACAAGATTTAATTAAAAATTCACTGACTTTACATTATGGGCTGTGCTGGAGAAAAATAGAAATAATGAATACAGTAGTGGCAGAAAGGTTAGAACCCAGAAAGGAAGACAATAAAGATTTGTGAAATTGGAGAACATTTAAAAAATAGAAATCCATGTACTCTATAACATCAGTTGAAAATGCATAATATTCAATTCACCAGAATGAATTCAGTCTGAGAAATAAACATGATCACTTATAATATACACTCATCTTTGCTACTTTTGTGAAATTTTTACTTCTATGAATTCAACTTTCAGTGTTCTTTTTTTTGTGGTCCCTCCTTTCTAAACAGGTTTTGCCCTGTTGTTAGCTTTGCACCTCTGGTAACATAAACATATTTGCATGCTATAATTCACTTGTTACATAATCTTAAGTTCTAGAGTTCATGTTACACTTGTGGTGGCAAATATCCTTATTCAGTGAGGTTAAGTTAAGGAAGTTAAATCATTTATTATTATGCACTTGTTAAATCATGTGAATATTCTCCTTTAAAATATCATAGGCTTCTAGGTTTATGCCACACAACACAGTAGTAGCCTCTAGGCACATATAACTAAAAGATTAAATTAACTAATGCCAGCGGAGATAGGCTATAAGTACCAAATACTGAACAGCTGGTAAAGATTTCCTTTGAAAAAGCTGTAAAGCATTCTAACTTTAGATCCATGATTTTTATACTTACCATTTGGGATGATAATATTTTAAATATCTTGGGTCAAATATAATATATATTAATACTACTATCACCTACTTATTTGTGTTGGAACTATGGTATCTTCTCAAATAGCGAAGACATTACATAGCAGTAACGCAGGCAGTGAGAGAAATTGATGTGTATGTGAGGATACCAGTGTCAGGATCATGGCTACTGCTACATGTTTCTGTAAGCACTTTGTAAACAAAGACAGTTTAATGAATAGTGCTTTTTTATTGGATATTTTCTTTATTTAAGTTTAAATGTTATCCTCTTTCCTGTCCCCTCCCCCAAACCCCCTATCCTATCCCTGCTCCCTGTTTCTATGAGGGTGTTCACCCTACCACCCAACCACTCCTGTATCCCCACCCTTGAATTCCCCTACACTGGGGAATCGAGCCTTAACAAGACCAAGGGACTCTCCTCCCATTTATGCCCAACAAGGCCATCCTGTCCTATATATGCAGCTGGAGCATAGGTCCCTCTATGAGTACTCCTCCGTTGGTGGTTTAGTCCCAGGTAACTCTGGAGAATCTGCTTGGTTGACATTATTGTTTTTCCTATGGGGTTTGCAAACCCCTTCAGCTCCTTCAGTCCTTTATCTAACTCCTCTATTGGGGACCCCATTGGGGACCCTGTGCTCAATCCAATGGTTGGCTGCAAGTGTCCACCTTTGTATTTGTCAGGCTCTGGCAGAGCCTTTCAGGAGATAGCTATATCAGGCTCCTGTCAGCATGCACTCACAATAGTATCTGGGTTTGGTGACTGTATACGGGAAGGATCTCCAGGTGGGACAGTCTTTGGAGAGCCTTTCTTCCAGTTTCTGCTCCACACTTTGTCTCCATATCTGCTCCCATGAGTATTTTGTTCCCCTTTCTAAGAAGGATCAAAGTACCCTCACCTAGGTACTTTTTTCCTTCTACTTGAGGTCCATGTGGTCTGTGAATTGAATCGTGGGTACTCTAAGCTTATGGACTAATATCCACTTATCAGTGAGTGCATGCCATATGTGTTCTTTTGTGATTGGGTTACCTCACTCAGGATGACCAGCAATGGAGGAGTGTTCCTCTTCACCACATCCTTGCCAGCATCTGCCATTACCTGAATTTTTGATCGTAGCATTCTCAATAGTGTGAGGTGGAATCTGAGGATTGTTTTAATTTGCACTTCCCTGATGACTAAAAATGTTGAACATTTCTATAGTTGCTTTTTGCGCATTTGATGTTCCTCCATTAAGAATTCTCTCTTTTTCTTTCTTTCTTTTTTTTTTTTTTTTTTAGCTCTTTACACCATTTTTTCCTTTTTTTTAATTAGGTATTTTCCTCGTTTACATTTCCAATGCTATCCCAAAAGTCCCCCCATACACACACCCCCAAGCCCCTACCCACCCACTCCCCCTTTTTGGCCCTGGCATTCCCCTGTACTGGGGCATATAAAGTTTGCAAGTCCAAAGGGCCTCTCTTTCCAGTGATGGCTGAGTAGGCCATCTTTTCATACATATGCAGCTAGAGACAAGAGCTCCAGGGTACTGGTTAGTTCATATTGTTGTTCCACCTATAGGGTGGCAGTTCTCTTTAGCTCCTTGGGTACTTTCTCTAGTTCCTCCATTGGGGGCCCTGTGACCCATCCAATAGCTGACTGTGAGCATCCACTTCTGTATTTGCTAGGCACCGGCATAGTCTCACAAGAGACAGCTATATCTGGGTCCTTTCGATAAAATCTTGCTAGTGTATGCAATGGTGTCAGCATTTGGAAGCTGATTATGGGATGGATTCCTGGATATGGCAATCACTAGATGGTCCATCCTTTCGTCACAGTTCCAAATTTTGTCTCTGTAACTCCTTCCATGGGTCTTTCGTTCCCATTTCTAGGAAGGGGCAAAGTGTCCACACTTTGGTCTTCGTTCTTCTTGAGTTTCATGCGTTTAGCAAATTGTATCTTATATCTTGTGTATCCTAAGTTTCTGGGCTAATACCCACTTATCAGTGAGTACATATTGTGTGAGTTCCTTTGTGATTGGGTTACCTCACTCAGGATGATGCCCTCCAGGTCCATCCATTTGCCTAGGAATTTCATAAATTCATTCTTTTTAATAGCTGAGTAGTACTCCATTGTGTAAATGTACCACATTCTCTGTATCCATTCCTCTGTTGAGGGGTATCTGGGTTATTTCCAGTTTCTATAATAAATAAGGCTGCTATGAACATAGTGGAGCATGTGTCCTTCTTACCGGTTGGGAAATCTTATGGATATATGCCCATGAGAGGTATTGCGGGATCCTCCGGTAGTACTATGACCAATTTTCTGAGGAAACGCCAGACTGATTTCCAGAGTGCTTGTACAAGCTTGCAATCCCACCAACAATGGAGGAGTGTTCCTCTTTCTCCACATCCTTGCCAGCATCTGCTGTCACCTGAATTTTTGATCTTAGCCATTCTGACTGGTGTGAGGTGGAATCTCAGGGTTGTTTTGATTTGCATTTCCCTGATGATTAAGGATATTGAACATTTTTTCAGGTGCTCTCTGCCATTCGTATTCCTCAGGTGAGAATTCTTTGTTCAGCTTGAGCCCCATTTTTTAAATGGGGTTATTCGATTTTCTGGAGCCCACCTTCTTGAGTTCTTTATATATATTGGATATTAGTCGCCTATCCAATTTGGGATAGGTAAAGATTCTTTCCCAATCTGTTGATGGTCTTTTTGTCTTATTGATGGTTTCTTTTGCCTTGCAGAAGCTTTGCAATTTTATGAGGTCCCATTTATGGATTCTTGATCTTACAGCACAAGCCATTGCTGTTCTATTCAGGAATTTTTCCCCTGTACCCATATCTTCGAGGGTTTTCCCTACTTTCTCCTCTATAAGTTTCAGTGTCTCTGGTTTTATGTGGAGTTCCTTAATCCACTTAGATTTGACCTTAGTACAAGGAAATAGGAATGGATCAATTAGCATTCTTCTACATGTTAACTGCCAGTTGTGCCAGCACCATTTGTTGAAAATGCTGTCTTTTTTCCACTGGATGTTTTAGCTCCCTTGTCAAAGATCAAGTGATCATAGGTGTGTGGGTTCATCTCTGGGTCTTCAATTCTGTTCCATTGGTCTACTTGTCTGTCACTATACCAGTACCATGCAATTTTTATCACAATTGCTCTGTAGTACAGCTTTAGGTCAGGCATGGTGATTCCACCAGAGGTTCTTTTATCCTTGAGAAGAGTTTTTAATATCCTAGGTTTTTTGTTATTCCAGATGAATCTGCAGATTGCCCTTTCTAAATCGTTGAAGAATTGAGTTGGAATTTTGATGGGGATGGCATTGAATCTGTAGATTGCTTTTGGCAAGATAGCCATTTTTACAATGTTGATCCTGCCAATCCATGAGCCTGGGAGATCTTTCCATCTTCTGAGATCTTCTTTAATTTCTTTCTTTAGAGACTTGAAGTCTTATCATACAGATCTTTCACTTCCTTTGTTAGAGTTACGCCACGGTATTTTATATTATTTGTGACTATTGAGATGGGTGTTGTTCCCTAATTTCTTTCTCAGCCTGTTTATCCTTTGTGTACCATTGACTTGTTTGAGTTAATTTTATATCCAGCTACTTGATGAAGCTGTTTATCAGGCTTAGGAGTTCTCTGGTGCAATTTTTAGGGTCACTTATATATACTATCATATCATCTGCAAAAAGTGATATTTTGACTTCTTCCTTTCCAATTTGTATCCCCTTGATCTCCTTTTGTTGTCTAATTGCTCTGGCTAGGATTTCAAGTACAATGTTGAATAGGTAGGGAGAGAGTGGACAGCCTTGTCTAGTCTCTGATTTTAGTGGGATTGCTTCCAGCTTCTCACCATTTACTTTGATGTTGGCTACTGGTTTGCTGTAGATTGCTTTTATCATGTTTAGGTATGGGCCTTGAATTCTTGATCTTTCCAAGACTTTTATCATGAATGGGTGTTGGATTTTGTCAAATGCTTTCTCTGCATCTAACGAGATGATCATGTGTTTTTTGTCTTTGAGTTTGTTTATATAGTGGATTATGTTGATGGATTTCCATATATTGAACCATTCCTGCATCCCTGGGATGAAACCTACTTGGTCAGGATGGATGATTGTTTTGATGTGTTCTTGGATTCAGTTAACAAGAATTTTATTGAGGATTTTTGCATTGATATTCATAAGGGAAATTGGTCTGAAGCTCTCTATCTTTGTTGGGTCTTTTTGTGGTTTAGGTATCAGAGTAATTGTGGCTTCATAGAATGAGTTGGGTAGAGTACCTTCCCTTTCTATTTTGTGGAATAGCTTGTGAAGAACTGGGATTAGATCTTCTTTGAAGGTCTGATAGAACTCTGTACTAAACCCATCTGGTCCTGGTCTTTTTTTGGCAGGAGACTATTAATGACTGCTTCTATTTCTTTAGGGGATATAGGACTGTATATATCATTAACCTGATCTTGATTTAACTTTGGTACTTGGTATCTGTCTAGAAACTTGTCCATTTCATCCAGGTTTTCCAGTTTTGTTGAGTATAGCCTTTTGTAGAAGGATCTGATGGTGTTATGGATTTCTTCAGGATCTGTTGTTATGTTTCCCTTTTCATTCCTGATTTTGTTAGTTAGGATGCTTTCCCTGTGTCCTCTAGTGAGTTTGGCTAAGGGTTATCTATCTTGTTGATTTTCTCAAAGAACCATCTCCTTGATTGGTTGAATCTTTGAATAGTTCTTCTTGTTTCCACTTGGTTGATTTCACCCCTGAGTTTCATTATTTTCTGCCTTCTACTCCTCTTGGGTGAATTTGCTTCCTTTTGTTCTAGAGCTTTTAGGTGTGTTGTCAGGCTGCTAATGTGTGCTCTCTCTAGTTTATTTTGGAGGCACTCAGAGCTATGAGTTTTCCTCTTAGAAATGCTTTCATTGTGTCCCATAAGTTTGGGTATGTTTTGGCTCCATTTTCATTAAACTCCAAAAAGTCCTTAATTTCTTTCTTTATTCCTCACTTCACTGAGGTATCATTGAGAAGAGTGTTGTTCAGTTTCCACATGAATGTTGGCTTTCTATTATTTATTTTGTTATTGAAGATCAGCCTTAGTCCATGGTGATCTGATAGGATGCATGGGACTATTTCAATATTATTGTATATGTTGAGGCTTGTTTTGTGACCAATTATGTCGTCAATTTTGGAGAAGGTACCATGAGGTGCTGAGAAGAAGGTATATCCTTTTGTTTTAGGATAAAATGTTCTGTAGATATCTGTTAAGTCCATTTATTTCATCACTTCTGTTAGTTTCACTGTGTCCCTGTTATTTTCTGTTTCCATAATCTGTCCATTGGTGAAAGTGGTGCGTTCAAGTCTCCCACTATTATTGTGTGAGGTGCAATGTGTGCTTTGAGCTTTACTAAAGTTTCTTTAATGAATGTGGCTGCCCATGTATTTGGAGCACAGATATTCAGAATTGAGAGTTCCTCTTGGAAGAATTTACCTTTGATGTGTATGAAGTGCCCCTCCTTGTCTTTTTTGATTACTTTGGGGTGGAAGTTGATTTTGTTAGATATTAGAATGGCTACTCCAGCTTGTTTCTTCACACCATTTGCTTGGAAAATTGTTTTCCAGCTTTTTACTCTGAGGTAGTGTCTGTCCTTTTCCCATGAGATGAGTTTCCTGTAGGCAGCAAAATGTTGGGTCTTGTTTGTGTAGCCAGTTTGTTAGTCTATATCTTTTTATTGGGGAGTTGAGTCCATTGATATTAAGAGATATTAAGGAAAAGTAATTGTTGCCTCCCGTTATTTTTGTTGTTAAAGTTGGCACTCTGTTCTTGTTGCTGTCTTCTTTTAGGATTGTTGTAGGATTTTCTTCTTGCTTTTTCTAGGGCGTGGTTTCTGTCCTTGTATTGTTTTTTTTTCTGTTATTATCCTTTGAAGGACTGGATTCATGGAAAGATAATGTGTGAGTTTGGTTTTGACGTGGAATACTTTTGTTTCTCCATCTATGGTAATTGAGAGTTTGGTTGGGTATAGTATCCTGTGCTGGCATTTGTGTTCTCTTAGTGTCTGTATAACATCTGTCCAGGTTCTTCTGGCTTTCATAGTCTCTGGTGAAAAATCTGTTGTAATTCTGATAGGCTTGCCTTTATATGTTACTTGACCTTTTTCCCTTACTGCTTTTAGTATTCTATCTTTATTTAGTGCATTTGATGTTCTGATTATTATGTGTCGGGAGGAATTTCTTTTCTGGTCCAGTCTATTTGGAGTTCTGTATGCTTCTTGTATGTTCATGGGCATCTCTTTCTTTAGATTTGGGAAGTTTTCTTCTATAATTTTGTTGAAGATATTTGCTGGTCCTTTGAGTTGAAAAATCTTCATTCTTATCCACTCCTATTATCTGTAGGTTTGGTCTTCTCATTGTGTCCTGGATTTCCTGGATGTTTTGAGTTAGGATGTTTTTGCGTTTTCCATTTTCTTTGATTGTTGTGCTGATGTTCTCTATGGAATCTTCTGCACCTGAGATTCTCTCTTCCATCTCTTGTATTCTGTTGCTGATGCTGGCATCTATGGTTCCAGATTTCTTTCCTAGGGTTTCTATCTCCAGCGTTGCCTCACTTTGGGTTTTCTTTATTGTGTCTACTTCCCTTTTTAGGTCTTGGATGGTTTTATTCAATTCCATCACCTGTTTGGTTGTGTTTTCCTGCAATTCTTTAAGGGATTTTTGGGCTTCCTCTTTAATGTCTTCTACCTGTTTAGCAGTGTTCTCCAGTATTTCTTTAAGTGAGTTATTTAAGTCCTTCTTGATGTCCTCTACCATCATCATGAGATATGCTTTTAAATATAGGTCTAGCTTTTCGGGTGTGTTGGTGTGCCCTGGACTGGGCGAAGTGGGAGTGCTGGGTTCTGATGATGGTGAGTGGTCCTGGTTTCTATTAGTAAGATTCTTACGTTTACCTTTCGCCATCTGTTAATCTCTGGCATTAGTTGTTACAGTTGTGTCTGTTTAGAGATTGTTCCTCTGGTGATTTTGTTACCCTCTATCAGCAGACCTGGGAAACTATCTCTCTTCTCTGAGTTTCAGTGGTCAGAGCAGTTTCTGCAGGCAAGATCTCCTCTTTCAGGGAAGGTGCACAGTTATCTGGCATTTGGACCTCCTCCTGGCCGAAGATGAAGGGCCAAACAGGATCTTTCCCAGAAGCTGTGTTGCTTTGGCCTGTCACAGAAGCCGTTGTTTCAGTAGTCCACACTCTCACCTGTGTAGACTACTTTCCAAGGAGTCCTGAAACCAAGATGGCTCCCGCGGATCCTGAGGCAAAGGCCTCCCAGGCTGGGTGGACACCTGTCCTCTGGCCAGGAAGGTGGCCGGATATCTGGAGCCCGAAAACAGTGCTGCTACAGAAGCTCTGTGGCTCTCACCTGTCCCAGAAGCTGCTAGCCTCTGTAGTCCACACTCTTACCTGTGCAGACTGCCCACCATGGAGTCCCGAAACTGAGATGGCTTCCGCGGAACTTGAGGCAGAAGCCTCCTGGGCCAGGCGGACACCTGTCCTCTGTCCAGATAGGTGGCTTGTTGTCTGGAGCCAAAAATGACGCCGCCTCAGAAGCTCTATGGCTCTCTCCTGTCCCAGAAGCTGCTAGCCTCTGTAGTCTACACTCTCACCTGCAGACTGCCCGCCGCGGAGTCCCGGAACTGAGATGGCTTCCACAGAACCTGAGGCAGAAGCCTCCCAGGCCGGGCGGACACCTGTCCTCTGGCCCCGAAGGTGGTCAGATGTCGGGAGCAGAAAATGGCACTGCCTCAGAACCTTTACACCATTTTTAATCGGCTTATTTGATTATCTAAAGTCTAATTTCTTGAGTTCTTTATATATATTGACTATTAGCCTTCTATCAGATGTAGGATTGGTAAATATCTTTTCCAAATATGTTGGTTGCCATTTTGTCCTATTGACAGTGTCCCTTGCTTTATATAAGCTTTGCAATTTTATGAGGTCCCATTTGTTGATTCCTGATCTCAGAGCATAAGTTATGGCATTATGTTCAGGAAAATTTCCCCTAAAGCCCAGGGCCAGATGGGTTTAGTGCAGAGTTCTATCAGCCCTTCAAAGAAGACCTAATACCAATACTCTTCAAACTGTTCCACAAAATAAAAACAGAAGGATCACTACCCAGTTTGTTCTATGAAGCCACAGTTTACCTTATGCCCAAACATACAATGACCCAACAATAAAGAGAACTTCAGACCTATTTCCCTTATGAACATCGATGCAAAAATATTCAATAAAATTCCCACAAACCAAATTCAAGAAAATATTAAAATGATCATTCATCTTGATCAAGTAGGCTTCATCCCAGGCATATAGGGATGCTGATTTTCTCCTACTTCATGTTGATATTCTACTTTTCATGTTGATACTCAATCCCCCAATTTCATGATACACTTTCATTGATTCTGAATGGTTTAGATTAAGATTCTCTCCTTCAGAGTTTTATAGGATCCTGAATTAATTTCAATCTTATATCTTTCACATGGAATTTGAAATATTCTTTGTGCCTAGCTGTCAACTGAAGTATCTTCTCTTACAGTAAGAATGTAGAGAGCATATAACTTTTCTTAGGGTATTACCAGAACATGAGAGGAGCTTAGAACATTGTTAACCATCAGAAATAAATGCAGGTAAACATGATTCTTGTCACAGCATATTCTTCTGAGAGTCTTCAGTGCATGCTACTTTGCTGCCAAGAAAATGTGCTGATTTTTTTTTTTGTTATTCCAGATGAATTTGCAAATTACTTTTTAACTCTGTGAGGAATTGAGTTGGAATTTTGATGGGGATTGCATTGAATCTGTAGACTGCTTTTGGTAATACAGCCATTTTTAGTATGTTATCCTGCCAATCCATGAGCATGAGAGATCTTTCCATCTTCAAAGATCTTCAATTTCTTTCTTCAGAGACTTGAAATTCTTATCATACAGATGTTTCACTTCCTTAGTTAGAGTCATGTCATGGTATTTTATATTGTTTGTGACTATTGTGAAGGGTGTTATTTTCCTAATTTCTTTCTCAGCCTGTTTATTCTTTGTGCAGAGAAAGCCCACTGATTTGTTTGAGTTAATTTCATATCCAGCTACTGCACTGAAGTTGTTTTTCAGGTTTAGGAGTTCTCTGATGGAATTGTTGGGTTCACTTAAGTATACTATCATATCATCTGCAAATAGTGATATTTTGACTTCTTCCTTTCCAATTTGTATCCCTTTGATCTCCTTTTGTTGTCTAATTGCTCTGGCTAGAATTTCAAGTACTATATTGAATAGATAGAGATAGAGTGGGCAGGCTTGTCTAGGCCCTGATTTTAGTGGGATTGCTTCAAGTTTCTCTCCATTTCAGTTGATGTTGGCTGCTGGTTTTCTGTATGTTGCTATATAAACCTAGGGTAGTGAAAACTATTCTCAAAAATAAAAGAAGTTCTGATGGAATCACCATCTCTGACCTCATGCTGTACTACAGAGCAACTGTGATAAAACTGTATGGTATTTTTACAATGACAGGCAGGTGGATCAGTGGAATAGAATTGAAGACCCAGAAATGAACCCACACACTTATGGTCATTTGATCTTTGACAAAGGAGCTAAAACCATCCAGTGGAAAAAAGATAGCATTTTCAGCGAATGGTGCTAGCTCAACTGGTATTTAGAAGAATGCAAATTGATATATTCTTATCTCCTTGTACAAAGCTCAAGTCCAAGTGGATAAAGGACATAAAACCAGAGACACTGATACTTATAGAGGAGAAAGTGGGGAAGAGCCTCTAACATATGGGCATAGGGGGAATATTCCTGAACAGAACACCAATGGCTTGTGCTGTAAGATCAAGAATCGGCAAATGGAACCTCACAAAATTGCAAAGCTTCTTTAAGGCAAAAGACACTGTCAAAAAGGCAAAATGGCATCCAACAGATTGGGAAAAGATCGTTACCTATCCTACATCCCATCAGATAGAGGGCTAATATCCAATATGTACAAAGAACTCAAGAAGTTAGACTCCAAAGAACAAAATAAACCTATTAAAAATGGGGTATAGAGCTAAACAAAAAATATTTCAACAGAGGAATCCTGAATGGCTGAGAAATACCTAAAGAAATGTTCAATATCCTTAGTCATCAGGGAAATGCAAATCAAAACAACCCTGAGATTCCACCTAACATCAATTAGAATGGCTAAGATCAAAAACTCAGGTGACAGAAGATGCTGGAGAGGTCGTGGAAAAAGAGAACTATGCCTCCATTGCTGGTGGGACTGTAAGATAGTACAACCACTCAGGAAATTAGTTTGGTGTTTCCTCAGAAAACTGGACATAACACTACCTGAGGACCCAGATATTAGCCCAGAAGCTCAGAATACCCGGGATACTATTCACAAACCACATGAAGCTCAAGAAGAAAGAAGACAAAAGTGTGGATACTTCAATCCTTCTTAGAAGGGTGAACAAAATACCCATGGAAGGAGTTACAGAGACAAATTATGGAGCAGAGACTGAAGGAATGACCAACCAGAGACTGCCCCACTTGGGGATCCATCCCATATACAATCACCAAACACAGACACTTTTGTGGATGCCAATAAGTGCTTACTGAGAGAAGCCTGTTATAGCTGTCCCCGGAGAGGCTCCACCAGTGCCTGAAACATACACAGGTGGATCCTCGAAGCCTATCATTGGACTGAAGACAGGGTCCCCAATGAAGCAGCTAGAGAAAGGACCCAGGGAGCTGAAGGGATTTGCAGCCCTGTAGAAGGAACAATAATATGAACTAGCCAGTACCACCACCATCCCCAGAGCTCCCATGGACTAAATCACCAACCAATGAGTATACATGGTGGGACTCATGGCTCACGGACATATGTAACAGAGGATGGCTTAGTCAGTCATCAATAGGAGAAGAGGCCCTTGGCCCTGTGAAAGCTCTATGGCCCTGTGTAGGGGAATGCCAGGGCCAGGAAGGGGGTGTGGGTTGGTCGGTGAGCATGGGCAGGGGTGAGGGGATATGTGGTTTTTGGAGGGGAACCCAGGAAAGGGGGCAACATTTGAAATGTAAATAAAGTTAATATGTAGTAGAAAGAAAGAAAGAAAGAAAGAAAGAAAGAGAGAGAGAGAGAGAGAGAGAGAGAGAGAGAGAGAGAGAGAGAGAAAGAGAGAAGAGAAAGAGAGAAAGAGAGAAAGAGAGAAAGAGAGAAAGAGAGAAAGAGAGAAAGAAAGAAAATGTGCTGACAGATTCTCCAGTCATCCCTAAATTGTATGAGAGCATGGCAAACTGCCTTAGGAAATGTGCAAGTGTCTCCCTAACTAGATTTCACTGACTGAACGACAGAGAAACTTATATGTGCCCCTAGGATTTTGCAAGAATAAATAAACAATCAAGAATACAACACAACAACAAAATGGCTTTACCATTGTGTCAGCCAGCAAAGAGGCCAAGGAAAAACAGAAAGCTCAGAACTGTGGCCGGGATGCAAGGGTAGCAGAGGCAGTGCTGGGAAAAGAGGGTGCACCTACACACTGATCACAAAATGAGAAAAGGAAGTATGAGTGCTTGACCCAAGTCTAAATAGTCACAATACTTTTACAGAAAGAGTGTTTTCCTTGTGGTATTATCATGTTCTCCCTTGGAGATTTTGCATTTATGACATCAAAACACTATTGTCTCCTCTGTGCATGTACTCTGAGATAGTAAAAACTAACAAAACTGTTTAAAATCTTTCTTTCACCAAATAAATGTTTTCTTCTTGAAAGAGAACTTAAGCACCTTGTTTATGTAAGGAGTTTATATTTAAGTGGGTCTCAGCTCCAACTGATTTCAGGAAAGGCTGTTTACCTGATACCATTGAATTATTCTTATAAATCTGTTAATAAATATGAGAATAAAACAAACAGAAAATATACATTGTGATGTCTCCAGTTTGCTTCAGATTAAAGATGCTTCCCAAAAAGGAACCATTCAGGTATTAAACATTTCTCCATTTGACTCTCTTTTCTATGTGTCTGCATATCTAATACTACTTGTGGAAGTATCTATCACCTATTTGTCTACCAACATCACTTAACAGGAACCAAGAAAAAAATAAACTTTTCTAATACACAGAAATTATTGTCTGACACAAATATCAATATATATTTTAACTTGCAATGTACCATTGTTAAGGGATTTCACAGTTCTTTAAAGTATTGGCCTCTCCATATATTTCCTTTGTCCTCTAGTGATTAAGAGCATATACTACTCTTGTCAGCTGGTTCTGTAGTCAGCATTTGGTTCTATAAGATATTAGCACCTAGTATGGGAAACTTATAGAGTATATTTAGTTTCCATTTTTATTAATTGCAGAGTAAGCATACCTGATTTTCTAGGAGCTTCAATGAGGTATGATCACAAATAGCAGATCACTCCTGATTCTCCTAAAAACATATTTATAGATGGTCAAATAGCTAGTTCTTAGTAGTGACATTTTTTTCCTTTAAATTTTATCTCTTCATTAATGACCACTTTTCTGCAAAATATAATAACTCATTATGACAGCAGTTTTTTTTATGTATGCTGATAGACTATTCTGATGACTATATTTCAATTCTAGGGGAAGAAATTTGATATTTAAATTCATCAGAAACAACATAAAAATGGTAAATATTACATTAACACCCTTTGTATCATACATTCTAAAATAACTTTTATAGTATTTTGAATTGTTTCTTTTAAATTTTCTTAAAATCAGTGAATGAAATAGGAATAATTAAATTTATTATGCATCAATTAGGCAGAATGTAAAAGAAATGTTATGGTTAGTTTGATAAAAAAATAAGCAGCATAAGAAAATCATTGCTTTTATTTCCTTTTTTAAATTTAATTTTATTTGTAGTTCATTTTTTACACTCCATATTCCATTCCCCGCCTTTCCCCATTCACCATCCAACTACTCCACATCCCACACCTCCTCCCCACCCACCCCATCTCCACGTGGATGCTCCCATCCCCCACCTCAACTGACCTCTAAACTCCCAGGGGCCTCCAGTCTCTTGAGGGTTAGGTGCTTCATCTCTGAATGAACACAGACCTGGAAGTCCTCTACTGTATGTGTGTTATTGGCCTCATATCAGCTGGTGTATGCTGTCTGTTTGGTGGTCCAGTGTTTGAAAGATCTCGGGGGTCCAGATTAATTAAGACTGCTGTTCCTCCTAGAGAATCACTCATCTCCTCAGCTTCTTTCAGTCTTCCCTAATTCAACAACAGGGGTCAGCTGCTTCTGTCCATTGGTTGGGTGCAAATAACTGCATCTGACTTTTTCAGCTGCTTGATGGGTCTTTCAGAGGGCAGTCATGACAGACCCCTTTTTGTGAGCATTCAATAGCCTCAATAATAGTGTCAAGTCTTGGGACCTTCCATTGAGCTGGATCCCACTTTGGACCTGCCAGTGGACTTTCTTTTCCTTGGGATAATTTCCATTTCCATCCCTGTAATTCTTTCAGACAAACAATTATGGGTCAGAGGTGTGACTGTGGGATGGCAACTCCATCCCTCACTTGATGTTCTGTCTTCCTGCTAGAGGTTAGCTCTATGAGTTCTCTCTCCCTACTGTCTGGCATTTCATCAAAGGTCCCTCCCTATGAGTCCTGGGAGTCTCTCACCTCCCAGGTCTCTAGTGCATTCAGGGATGGGGGATCCACCCAACCTTTTATTTCCTGAGATTGCCTCTTTACATTCTTTCTGCTGGTCTGCAGTGCTTCAGTTCTTTTCCCCCACCCAATATCAAATCAGGTTCTCCTCTATCCCCCCCACACACTGCCTCCCCACCCCATCCACATTCCCTCCCAAATCCTCCATCCCTCCCTCCCCACTTGTGATTGCTTTTTTTTTCTCTCCCAAGTGGGACTGAGGCATCCTCACTTGAGCATGTCAGCTTGTTGAGCCTTTTGAATTCTGTGGACTGTATTTTGTATATTCTATATGGGTTTTTTCTTTGCTTTCTCTCTCTCTCTCTCTCTCTCTCTCTCTCTCTCTCTCTCTCTCTCTCTCTCTTCCTCTCTCTCTCTCTCTCTCTCTCATTCTTTCTCTTTCTCTCTTTCTCTCTCTCTCTCTTTCCTTTTTTTTTGGCTAATATCCACTTATTAGTGAGTGCATATTATGCATGTTCTTTTGGGTCTGAGTTACCTCACTCAGGATGATATTTTTTAGTTCCATCCATTTGCTTGCAAAAGTCAGGATGTCCTTGTTCTTAATAGCTGAGTAATTGAACCAGATTTTCTGTATCCATTTCTCTGTCTTGTTACATCTAGGTTGTTTCCAACTTCTGGCTATCACAAATAAGGTCACTATGAACATAGTGGAACTGGTGCTCCTGTGGCATGGTGAGGCATCATTTGTGTATAACTGGGTCTTCAGGTAGATCTATTTCTAATTTTCTGAGGAACCTCCAGATTGATTTCCAGAGCAGTTGGGCCAGTTTGCAATTCCACCAGTAATGGAGGAGTGTTCCTCTTCACATCCTCTCCAACATGTGTTGTCATCTGAGTTTGTGATCTTAGCAGTTCTGACTGGTAAGGTGGAATCTCAGGGTTGTTTTGATTTGCATTTCGCTGATCACTAAGGACTTTGAACACTTCTTTAGGTGTTTCTCAGCCATTTGAGATTCCTCAGTTGTGAATTCTCGTTCAGTTCTATACCCCAGTTTTTGATTGGTTGTTTGGTTTTTTTGGTGATTAACCTCTTGGGTTCTTTATATATTTTGGATATTATCCCTCTATTGAGTGTGGCTTAGTGAAGTTTTTTTCCCAATCAATATGTTGCCGATTTGTCTTATTGACTATGTCCTTTGCCTTACAGAAGCTTTCCAGTTTTATGAGATCCCATTTATCAATTTTGATCTTAGAGCTTAAGCCATTGGAGTTCTGTTTAGGAAATTTTCCCCTGAACCAATGAGTTCAAGGCTCTTTCCTGCTTTCTCTTCTATTAGATTCAGTGTAACTGGTTTTATGTTGATGTCCTTGATCCACTTGGATGTGAGCTTTGTACACAGTGACAAATATGGGTCTATTTTCATTCTTCTACATACAGAGATCCAGTTAGATCAGAACCATTTATTGAAGATGCTTTCTTTTTTCCATTGTATATTTTTGGTGTCTTTGTCAAAGATCAAGTGACTGTAAGTGTGTGGTTTTATTTTAGGTTCTTCAATTCTATGCCATTGATCAACATGCCTGTCTCTTAAAAAGAAAATATTTTGAATTATATATTGTGTTATTTATTCATTCAGTGCTTTACTCATTAGAAGGTGGAAATTCTGTCTGTTTTGCAAACTTGAAATTTGTCACTTGATACAATAACATCTAGAAAGACATTTGTAAGCTGATGATATTTGAGTGGTTTAGTTGTATTAGATTGGCTAATATCCCCTTAGCAAAGACTATGTGATTGGCATATAGCCCCATACAGGTGCCATGTTCAATGCTGTCTTAATCTGAAATTTATATTCAATCTGTAGTTTGAACTTTAATAATTAATTAGTTTAATTTAGTAAAATACCTTATGGAGATGCTGTTCTCTCTTCAAATTCCATTTTTAGGGAGCAGTTTCTGCACAGGAAGAACTATTTAAGATTCAGGTTCATGCAAATTCCCCGCAGCAATCATCTTTTATTTGCAGTATTTCTAGTGTACACATTAGTTACTTTCCTATTACAGAGACATTTTGACATCTTAGCATTATACATTACAGAATGTGTGAAATTAGCATAATATTTTTCATGTCTTTTGGGGAAAAACTTATCTTTCATCTAAAGATCAGGAATAATGAGCACTTAGTCAAATGACATTCTACCTTACAGTCCAAAGTGAACCCAATTTGAAGGTCAATTTCTTCCTTTCTTTGTTAATAACAAAGCAATTCATCTAGTTTGTGGTCAGATAGCTAATGGAACCTCAATTATAGTCTTTCCAATTGGTTAAAACAGACAACATTTCATTTTCAAGAATCGTCACCTGCAGAGGGCTTGTCAGTGCTTCCATTATGTTCAGGTGCTAATTGAAAGCATAGTTTCTTCACTATTACAGAACAGAATAAAATTATGATTCTAGAACAATGAAATCTACACTTAATATTTTATAGATATTATCTGTATTTTTCTGACACATAACGACATGATTGGTAAAAGTGAATGTGTTCACCACCCTCTCACATTAAGAAATGGCTACCACCAAAATCAGTTACATGTGAAAGAATCAGAAAATATATGGACATATTTTTAGTTCTGGCTTGTAAACAAACCATAAAGTCTGGGTGAGAACATCACAGGACAAGAGTGAAATCTGTATAAGTCACCCAACAAAGTGTCTTGTGGATGTGAACTAGCAGCAATGCTGAAATCAGCCGAAGAGTAATATCTGTTCTGAAGAATGCAATTAAGAGGTTAAAGTGTCAATCACTAGATGGTCCATCCTTTCATCACAGCTCCAAATTTTGTCTCTGTAACTCCTTCCATGGGTGTTTTGTTCCCATATCCATGGATCCATCCCATAATCAGCTTTCAAACGCTGACACCATTGCATACACTAGCAAGATTTTGCTGAAAGGACCCAGATATAGCTGTCTCTTGTGAGACTATGCTGGGGCCTAGCAAACACAGAAGTGGATACTCACAGTCAGCTATTGGATGGATCACAGGGCCCCCAATGGAGGAGCTAGAGAAAGTATCCAAGGAGCTAGAGGGAACTGCAACCCTATAGGTGGATCAACAATATGAACTAACCAGTACCCCAGGGCTCTTGTCTCTAGCTGCATATGTTCCAAAAGATGGCCTAGTTGGCCATCACTGGAAAGAGAGGCCCATTGGACACACAAACTTTATATGCCCCAGTACAGGGGAATGCCAGGGCCAAAAGGGGGGAGTGGGTGGATAGGGGAGTTTGGGGTGGGTATGGGGGACTTTTGGGATAGCATTGGAAATGTAAATGAGGAAAATACCTAATAAAAAATTAAAAAAAAAAGAAAGGTTAAAGTGTAACCTGGTCACAGTTTCCTGTACACCAGCTGCATCACATCCTAAAAAGGGAACAGTAAGCAACACTAAACATTATGGTAGAAGTAGAGTTTATGACTAGTGTATATTTGGATTATGGAGTTAGATGGTGAATGCAAACACGAAGAACTGGGGAGAAACTTCTTCTTTGGGAATGACCACCATTCTCTATCCTTCTGTAATTATGTCTGTTCTGGATCTTCAAGAAATCTCAGCAACATAGTTTTACTTGTGGGTTTATTTGCTGCCTGTAATCCTAGATCATAGCCCAGACCAGCTTACTCAAGTCTGCTGATATTTTAGATTCCATGTAGCTCACAGTCCCATAGCAATTCAAGATACATGCTTGAAAATATACAGGTCAGTTACCAAGACCTTACCTGCCATACTTTACTCATATTTAAAGCCTTTCTTACAATGTCCTCCTACTCTTAGTTTTAATTCAGGATTTCTTCTCTTATAAGGCAGCCTTCTGACCACATGTGTTCTAGGAAACATACACTTTCTCTTAAAAAACTATAAAAGTTTTAATTGAACATTCATTCTAAATTAATTAAAACAACATACATCCAGTTCGAACATCAAAACAGTTTATAAATGTGATTTTTTTACCTTTTATTAGGTAACAAATTTATTTAGGTGGATGTCAATCTAGCAAGCAACCTAAAAAACATGTTGAATGTAATTTATTTCCATAAGTATAAGTCAACCTGAACAAAAATATAAAGAAAAAATAAGTGGTGCTAGTCTGGCATATAAATTCTTGATGTTTCAGCACTTTCTAACAGTTCCAACATTTTATTATAATATTTGACTTTTTTGCAATAATTTTAAGGTATTATTAGTTTAAAATCATGCTTCTTAACTTGGGTAAAACTTCCTAACAGTAGTAAATAACACTATCAAATCTCAATTTTTCTATTGCTTTCACATTTTTATAGTTTGTGATAGTAAACGCTTAACCTTACTGCTTATGTCTTTTATTGTTGATATTATCAGTTGGCTACTTCCTTTTCTCAACTGAGGGAAGTAACACATATGACTTCTGAATAATAATTACGGTTAGTTGAAGTCAGAAAAGCTTTCTGCCCTCTCAAAGAAAACAGGTTTAACGTTGCCTTGCCACTCTCCTCTGTTAGGAAGAACAAGAAATAAAATAAAATCACCAAATGATTTTGCCATTTTCAGCCTGTAGCTCTCATTAGAACAGTTGATACAATCGGGCTTGCAACCTGGTCATTGTCTTCCATGTTCCCACACATTTTCTTCTGTGCAGTTTGCTGCCTCTGGAGACTCACCTCCATTGCTTCTGTCTGAAAATATACTGTTCCAACGTTGACAGCTTTTAGCCCCTTCTTTGAGAAATTCTTTCCATGTATTTTTCCCCTACAGTATGTATATATGATATCAACATTTTAAAGTGTTTGCGTTTCTTACCTTCTGTTTTATAACTTTCAGCTAGACACATAAAATTATCGAAGAAAAATTAATTTTTCCTCCATTACATTTTCACGTCTCTTGCTGCTCCCTGTTGCTACTCTTTAGGATATTCAGTATGCCTTTAACTTCCAAAGCAGGTGCTTAGTTAGATTATGGTGTATATTATTTTATCATGACTGTACTTAGGTGTATGCATTTTTGCCTTATCTGGATTCTCTTGATCCATATTTTTACAGCTCTTGGGTATTTTATTAGAATGTGGGAGAATTCTATTCTTACAGAGTTCCTGAGATTTCTTTCCAATACTTACATAGAACAGTTTTCAACTACCTGAAACTCAAGCTCCAGTGTGATTCAATGCCCTCTTCTGACCTTTGCGGACATCTGCATTCACATGCACAAACACTCAGAGCCATAGGTATACACATAATTTTTTAAAGTTATATATAAAAACACAAGGGTGAGTTTTAGATTCATATAGCATTATGTCTTTGTTGCTTTCAAAATTAGTTTTCTTTCATTTCTTTCCTAACAGTAATTTAAATTTTAATTGTTTTTTTATTTGTAGTGTTTCCTCCACCACTTTTTCATTCTTCAATTTGATATGTAAATTGTATTCACGGTTCAGATAAACCTTTGAGATCCACAGTTTGGCAAAAAGGAATGTCAATTTATTTATATTTCTAGTGCAATACTTTTCAGCCCCATTGCTGCTCAGGAATCACACCACCTACAGTGATCTAAGCCTTGCTACATGAATTTTCAATCACAAAAATGTCTTATAGGGTTGCCTGCAGGCTTGTCTGATAGAAGCAATTCCAAAGTTGATGTCACCCCCTTCCTAGATTATTGTAGCTACTTTCAAGTTAACAAAAACAAATGAGTTTAAGTGATGCCTTGTCTGCTTAAAACACATATTACTATTCAAGCATCTATTTTTCTTCCTTGTTGGTCCCCAATGTCTCGCGTTAATGTCATAACATACAATGCAGTTCAGCTCTAACTGTTCCATACTCTGAAAAACATTCAGTATTTTAATTGTCCAAATTCCCTTTTGAAAAAAAAAATCCAGGCCTCTGAAATGTGAGCTCTGCTTATCAAATAATCCATATATTTTCTTAGTCTCAGAAAGAAGAAGCAGGGAATAGTTATAATCAGAGCTAAGCAGACCCTAAGTCCAGAAATGCATGTAGCTCAATGTCATACATTTGGACTCACACATGATCTGAGCTCCAGACTTAGACAATTCCCCTTCTTTGAGTCTATTATCTGCAGAGCACACAGCTTCTCTCATTGACTCAGGCTGGCTTCACTCCTTGTCTGCTGCTATCCTTGGTGGATATCCTACAATTCTAACATTTTCAATATGCTGAGGCTTTCACTGAAAGCAAAGCTGCACATTCACCAGTGACTTCTGTATTCTCTTCAGGGACTCTCTGACCACGATATACAGTGTCAATCCTCAGACTCTCTCAAAAACCCCTTCATGCCTCCAAAGCTGGTACTATGTGGGAGATTCTTAAACATTACCAAGTTCATCTCTCAGCTTGAGCTGCAACTCAGGCCCCTTTGGACTACAGATTTTGAGTGCTTATACTAAGGAAATATTTATCAGATTTTGAGGTAACAATGCTGGTCTTTTATTAATCACAGTTGAATTTTAACCTCCAGTTTGACCACATATATTGTCCCACTGAAACAAAGGTTTCTGTTGGAAAGGAACAAATAGAAGTGACAAGGATATAAAGAAAAACAAAATGACATCTCTAGAAGCAGGATTTTTCTTTAATCAGAACAACTAAAGGGCTTGCTTTATCTGCCAGAAGTGAAATGTTATCTGCAGACATCTTTGGGTTTAAATAACAGAAAAAGGGGAAATGTGAGCATAGAAGTATTCATCTACAGGACAGTTTTCCTAGAAGTACATTTGCTGGTCATTTCCCCTGCTGTCTAAATTCAGTAGATACCAGCAAGTTCAGTATGTAGGTTTCTTTTTTTTCTTTTTTTTTATTACGTATTTTCTTCAATTACATTTCCAATGCTATCCCAAAAGTCCCCCCCCCCTACTCCCCTACCCAACCATTCCCATTTTTTGGCCCTGGCATTCCCCTGTACTGGGGCATATAACATTTGCCTGACTAATGGGCCTCTCTTTCCAGTGATGGCCGACTAGGTCATCTTTTGACACATATGCAGCTAGAGTCAAGAGCTCTGGGGTACTGGTTAGTTCATAATGTTGTTCCACCTATAGGGTTGCAGATCTCTTTAGCTCTTTGGATACTTTCTCTAGCTCCTCCACTAGGGGCCCTGTGATCCATCCAATAGTTGACAGTGAGCATCCACTTCTGTGTTTGCTAGGCCCCGGCCTAGTCTCACAAGGGACAGCTATATCACCTTCCTTGCAATTAAGGCTTGCTAGTGTATGCAATGGTGTCATCGCTTGGAGGCTAATTATGGGATGGATCCCTGGATATGGCAGTCTCTAGATGGACCATCCTTTTGTCTCAGCTCCAAATTTGTCTCTGTAACTCCTTCCATGGGTGATTGTTTCCAATTCTAAGAATGAGCAAAGTGTCCACACTTTGGTCTTCGTTCTTCTTCAGTTTCATATGTTTTACATATTGTACCTTATATCTCGCTATACTAAGTTTCTGGGTTAATATCCACTTATCAGTGAGTACATTTCATTTGAGTTCTTTTGTGATTGGGTTACCTCACTCAGGATGATGCCCTCCAGGTCCAACCATTTGCCTAGGAATTTCGTGAATTCATTCTTTTTAATAGCTGAGTAGTACTCCATTGTGTAAATGTACCACATTTTTTGTATCCATTCCTCTGTTGAGGGACATCTGGGTTCTTTCCAGCTTCTGGCTATTATAAATAAGGCTGCTATGAACATAGTGGAGCATGTGTCCTTTTTACCGGTTGAGAAATCTTCTGGATATATGCCCAGGAGAGGTATTGCTGGATCTTCCAGTAGTACTATGTCCAATTTTCTAAGGAACCGCCAGACTGATTTCCAGAGTGGTTGTACAAGCTTGCAATCCCACCAACAATGGAGGAGTGTTCCTCTTTCTCCACATCCTCGCCAGCATCTGCTGTCACCTGAATTTTTGATCTTAGCCATTCTGACTGGTGTGAGATGGAATCTCAGGGTTGTTTTGATTTGCATTTCTCTGATGATTAAGGATGTTGAACATTTTTCCAGGTGTTTCTCAGCCTTTCAGTATTCCTCGGGGGAGAATTCTTAATAATCACAGATGTTATCAGTCAAGTCAACTTTCCAGTCCAAAGCATATAAGATCACTTGAGCTTTTAGATAATTAACCCTTTAGTTTCACTTCCATAGATTTTTAAAAAATTTTTTATATTTTTTATTAAGTATTTTCCTCAATTACATTTCCAATGCTATCCCAAAAGTCCCCCATACACTCCCCCCCCCCACTTCCCTAACCACCCATTCCCATTGTTTTGGCCTGGCGTTCGCCTGTACTGGGTCATATAAAGTTTGTATGTCCAATGGGCCTCTCTTTCCAGTGATGGCCGACTAGGCCATCTTTTGATACATATGCAGCTAGAGTCAAGAGCTCTGAGGTACTGGTTAGTTCATAATGTTGTTCCACCTATAGGGTTGCAGATCCCTTTAGCTCCTTGGATATTTTCTCTAGCTCCTCCATTGGGGACCCTGTGATCCATCCAATAGCTGACTGTGAGCATCCACTTCTGTGTTTGCTAGGCCCCGGCATAGTCTCACAAGAGACAGCTATATCTGGGTCCTTTCAGCAAAATCTTGCTAGTGTATGCAATGGTGTCAGCGTTTAGAAGCTGATTATGGGATGGATTCCTTGGATACGGCAGTCTCTAGATGGTCCATCCTTTTGTCTCAGATCCAAACTTTGTCTCTGTAACTCCTTCCATGGGTGTTTTGTTCCCAATTCTAAGAAGGGGCACAGTGTCCATACTTTGATCTTCATTCTTCTTGAGTTTCATACGTTTAGCAAATTGTATCTTATATCTTGGGTATCCTAGGTTTTGGGCTAATATCCACTTATCAGTGAGTACATATTGTGTGAGTTCCTTTGTGTATGTGTTACCTCACTCAGGATGATGCCCTCCAGGTCCATCCATTTGGCTAGGAATTTCATAAATTTATTCTTTTTAATAGCTGAGTGGTATTCCATTGTGTAAATGTACCCCATTTTCTGTATTCATTCCTCTGTTGAGGGGCATCTGGGTTCTTTCCAGCTTCTGGCTATTATAAATAAGGTTGCTATGAACATAGTGGAGCATGTGTCCTTCTTACCGGTTGGGACATCTTCTGGATATATGCCCAGGAGAGGTATTCCTCCAGTAGTACTATGTCCAATTTTCTAAGGAACCGCCAGACTGATTTCCAGAGTGGTTGTACAAGCTTGCAATCCCACAAACAATGCAGAAGTGTTCCTCTTTCTCCACATCCATGCCAGCATCTGCTGTCACCTGAATTTTTGATCTTAGCCATTCTGACTGGTGTGAGGTGGATTCTCAGGGTTGTTTTGATTTCCATTTCCCTGATGATTAAGGATGTTGAACATTTTTTTCAGGTGCTTCTCTGCCATTCAGTATTCCTCAGGTGAGAATTCTTTGTTCAGTTCTGAGCCCCATATTTTAATGGGGTTATTTGATTTTCTGGAGTCTACCTTCTTGAATTCCTTATATATATTGGATATTAGTCCCCTATCTTAAATATAGCACAAATTAAAATTTACTAAAGTATTTGCTTCCTCCTGCACCTTCACAACCCAGGTCTCTATTGTCTTCATTTCCCTTAACATCCTTATAAACTTGAGATAGAACATTCCACTACGTTTTGTGCACTCAAGGGCTGTTCAATCTGAAGTTTCAAGAGCATCCTCTTCCACCCACAAAAGAGCATAAAAGCTTCATGGTCATGCCCATCCCAACAACAATCCAGTCTTTGGTACCACTTTATGTTGTAGCTTGGTTCTGTTGTTGTGAAAAACATCATGAATAAAAGTAACTTGCACAGGAGAGAGTTTATTTGGATGAGGAAGCCAAGATAGAAACACAGCTTCAGGAAGAAAATCAGAACCAGGATCCTAGTCTGGTAATTTCCTGGGAGGTCTAGATCTAGATACTCACAGCCAACCATCAGATTGAGCTCAGAAACCCCAATGGAAGAGCTAAAGGGGAGAGCTGAAGGAACTGAAGGAGATTGTAAGAACAGTATCAATAAGCCAAGCCACCCAGAGCACCCAGAGACGAAGCCACCAACCGAAGAGTATACAAAGAGGGATCTATGACTCCAGATACATATGTATCAAATGATGGCCTTATCTGGCATCAATGGGAGTGGAGGCTCTTGGTCCTGTGGAGGTTTGTTGCCCCAGTGTAAGGGTATGGTAGAGTCGTGAGATCGGAATGAGTGGCTGGGTGGAGAAGCGCCCTCACAGAGGGAAAGGTGAGTGGGAGAGGGCGACACAATGGGGGTTGGGGATGGGTAACAGGAAATGGGAATATCATTTGAAATGTAAATAAATAAAATGATTAATTTAAAAAAGAAAAAAATATTATAGTTTATGATAATATCAGATAAAACCTTATAAAAAGTGATGACTTTTAATCCAGATGGCAACAAAGAATCTAAATAATATCTAGCATTACACAAAAACAATATTATATCCAAAGATGTTATAACATAAATGCACTAATGATTACAGTAACTCCTGAATAGAGAAATGAGTTATTCTTCAATATTGAATAAGTGTGTTAGTCTTTTGCTACATAAAGATTTTTTTCAATTTATAGTAACCAATACTTTAATATAAGTCTATGTTTATTTTCTTTTTTTATTAGATATTTTCTTCATTTACACTTCAAATGCTATCCCAAAAGTCTCCTATATTTTCCCTAGCCCTGATCCCAAAACCACCCTCTCCCACTTCCTGGCCCTGGCATTCTCCTATACTGGGGCATATGATCTTCACAAGACCAAGGGCCTCTCCTCCCATTGATGGTCAACTAGGCTATCCTCTGCTACATACGCAACTAGGACTATGTTTTTAAGGATCTTGTAAACATGAGCCCAGTTTTATCTTAGAAACATGCAGATAAATATTTTTTCCTTTATAATGTATTGAATATGTTAGTATCCACATGTCATATGGTTTTCTACCAAAATAAAAAAGTGGCTTGAACATTTTTTACACATCAGGTTATAGATAACTAATTATAGGCAAAATATTTTCCTTCCTATTAATGAGGAAATTAAAACTCAACCTTTTCAAAAACATACTCTTCAGAGCTACAACTAAGCTGAAAGCTATCGCTCCGAGGACTAGCTTTCTTGATGCCCAAGAGAAACTCACAACCTTCAAAATGAGAGAAACAGCAGTCATACCCAACCATAATGCCTATAAATTGCAATAACCAGCTTGGCACTATAGCCATAATTGGTAATCAAAACTTGATGAACTGGACTTCAGATACACCCAGTAAAAGGGAAATCATGCCCTGTACTGGAAACCTAGTCAACTCCCCAGGACTAACAAATTTGTGGACCTTGAGGCAGGACCCACAATTACTATTCTACTAACCAGCATAATATCCAATTACATTTTAGACATTTATCTTATACCCACAGTAAAGTAAAATCCTTGCCTCTATTAAAGGAAACTTTACAACAAATGGAGACCATTACAAAAACAAAAGCAAAAACAAAAACCAAACGAACCAGTCAATCAGCCAACCAACCAAACAAACAAAAAGTCCCAACCAATCAAGGTTAAGAGTCATTGAGTCCCATCCTAAGGGATACATCTGTAACATAGCAACTCAAGAACCCAAAGCTTACAGATCATTGAAGAAGGGGATGAAGACAAATTAAAAGAGACAGAGGATTTGGTAGGTCGATATAAGATTGTGTCTTCTAGTAATGACTTACTAACATGACTGCATAAATATGAGCTGAACAAGGACATTATCATTATTTAGGCAAAAAATGGAAATGGAATACCCATGAGGCCTCAACCCTACACAGAACCACAAGCAACTAAGGAATTCTGGGGGTGAGATTAATAGTCGTTCCTACAGAAAAGCACACAAAGTAGTTATCAAATACCAAATAGCTCTAAAAACATATGTACAATAAAATTATACAGTTGAAGAAAAACCAAAGTGTGGATACTTTGATTCTTCTAAGAAGGAGGAACAATATACCTAGGGAAGGAGTTACAGAGACAAAGGAGCAGAGACTGAAGGAATGACCATCCAGAGACTGCCCCACCTGGGGATCCATCCAATAAACAACCACCAAACCCAGACACTATTGCAACTGCCAAAAAGATGTTGCTGACAGGAGCCTGATATAGCTGTTCTGCCAGTGCCTGGCAAATAAAGGAGTAGATGCTCACAGTCATCCATTGAACAGAGCATAGGATCCCCAATGAAGGAGCCAGAGAAAGTACTCAAGGAGCGAAGGGGTTTGCAGCAGCATAGAGGAACAACAATAAGAACTAACCAGTAACCCCAGAGTTCCCTGGGACTAAACCACCAATCAAAAAAACCAAACCAAACAAACAAACAAACAAACAAAAGACTCATGGTGGGACTCATGTCTTTAGCTGCATATGTAGCAGAGGATGGCCTAGTCGGTCATCAATTGGAGGAGAGGCCCTTGGTCCTGTGAAGTTTCTATGCCCCAGTATAGGGGAATGCCTGTGCCAGGATGAATGCATAGGTTGGGGAATAGGGGGAGGGGGGAGGGGAGGGGGAGGGGATAGGGGATTTTCTGAGGGGAAACTAGGAAAGGGGAATAACATTTGAAATGTAAATAAAGAAAATACCTAATTTAAAAAAAAAAAGAAAAAGAGAAAAGAATCTCAAAAAATATAGACGAGCTCATTATATTTACATGTTTAAGAATATGTGTTCCTGTATGTATTCATAAATGTATGTAACAGCATTTACTTCAAAAGAGGCTATGACTTTGGAAGAGGGAATAGAAGTACATATGAGGGGGTTTGGGAGAAGGAAAGTGATGGGAGAAAAAAACGTAATTATAATTTCAAAAGATAAAATGAATAGCTAAAAATAAAAACAATTATAACCTTTTTGCTTCTAATTGTAGGACTGTACTAACTTCATAGCTTGCAGAATAATTTGGAGAAAGGATTTCCATGACAGAAATTATGTCCTGGCAGCTATTAAGAACAAACAAAAAGATTAGTACTGAAAGACTCGATGGCAAATGGTGAACATGGACAAGACATGACTTACTACTCATATCTGGAAATTCTCATTGTCAAACAAAAACTACAGGAGACAATATCATAGATGTAGATATGATGAAAAGATGTGTACATTTTTTGAGCAAAAAAGTATACTGAAGAGATATTTTACAAATGATTCTAACATTATTAAGAAAGAATATAACATTATATAACATTTTTATGTAACATTGATCAGTGAGTAGTAGCCATGGTTTAAGGATTGTGGGAATAGTGTGAATATTATACAAGGGCTAAGAGTTCTAAGCCTGATAGTAGAATATTTTATTGTTTGGAAACATTAAGGATCTGTATCCTGCTGGTGAAGTATGTCCCTGGGAGCAGAATTTGAGTGATTAAAGCATACTTACTATTTACTATTACCTTGCTTGCTATTTCCAATATGCTCTCTCTTTTGTACTAATGGTGAAGGATATGAACTCTCAGCTTCCTTTCCCACTGTTATGCCTTCTCATCTTGGTGGGTTCTTATCTCTCTGAAAGCGTAAAGCAAAGCTCTTTCTTATATAAGTTGCTAAGGTGTTTTATCGCAGAACTGAAATGTAACTAAAGTAACATACAGATAGATTGTGTGTCAAGATTGATTGACTTTAGTGTCAAGTGACATAAAAATTTAGTTACGCAGTGAACAATTGTCAACTTCTCATATTTTCAATATAACTTTATGGAAGAAAGATGATAAAGATGTAAGCATTTGAGAAAAATCTGCTAGTAGCAAATATGATCAATTCTACTTTATATGAGTATATAATTACTACAAATCAAAGCTTGAAAACTTGAAGCAAATATATAAATGTTAAAAAATAATTTTACTATATCTAGAAAATGCTAGAACAGTATATATCTGCTTGTTATACCCATAAAAAAAGACATATACATGGACAGTGGCTGTAACACAATAAGAGGAGTAACAGGGTATTTTATGGAAACATAAGCATAGAGATTTATATTATTACTGTCAACATGAGAACAGTCCATATGAGATATATTTGTTAGGTCACCTGTTTTAAAGGAAACGGCATGCTAAATGATGTATATAGGAGAGTTAATGAAATAAAATGTGTATTCTCAGTTTACCTTGTAGAGAAAAACAAAGTTATATATAAAAAAATGAACAGATGGTATACTGTAACCTATTGCTAAAAATAACAAAGAAAATGATGACTGAAGTCAGGATAGAAAATGGTTCAAGATATTAGTGTATGTAGTGATCAGGAATAATTTCTACAAAGATGTAGCATCTAAACTGGGTGTGAGTGAGGTAGAGACATGACATTATGGGTGTGTTAAGGAATAGCCATGGAGAACAGTGCATCTGAGTGATAAGAAAGAACATAAATCAGTAAGAGGTGGGGATTCCATAAGATTCTATACTAAGCCATTTTGACTACAGGTCATAGTGTGTGGTTTGGATTTTATTTTGAACTATAAAGTCATTGCAGTATTCTAAAAGGAAAATGACTATCTATCTATCTATCTATCTATCTATCTATCTATCTATCTATCTATCTATCTGTCTGTCTGTCTGTCTGTTTGTCTGTTTGTCTGTCTGTCTGTCTGTCTGTCTATCTATCTATCTAATCTATCTATTTATAGAACAGGTTTCTCTGTGTGGACCTGGCTGTCTTGTAGCTCCCTCTGTAGATAAGGCTGTCATAGAACTCACAGAGATCCACCTGCCTGTGCCTTCCAAGAACTGGCATTAAGATATGTGCCACCAGTGCCTAGCTTACTGTTTTATTTCTTTAAAATACACATATTGAAAGAACACCATATATTTATAACAACACAACAACCTATTGTACAAACTAAAAAGAGGGGCATTTCTACTGGTGATATAAAAACTGTTAAAAATCTATTGTTTAAAATAACAAAAACAAAAGTTTCTCTCACAATTCTAAGGACCAAAGTTCAAAGTAACTTTTGCTGAGTCAACTTTTGGTGACTACAGGTTAGCCTCATTCTAGGGATGCCAGAGAAAAACCCCTTCAATGTTTGTCCCACCTTTGTGAGGCCTCTCTGTTTCATCAGTCAAAACTGTTATTTCTGATGTCACTCTGCACACAGCTTTTTTTTTTTTTTTACTTGCTCTCCATCTTTCCACTTTATGAGATTCCATCTAGGCAAGTCAGCATAATCTATCTCAAGATCCTTCACTTAATCAATTCTCTAAATAAATAAATAAATAAATAACCTTTGCTTTGTATATTGCAACTTCAAATTTTAGAAATTCCATCGTGACTTTTACAGAAGCAAAAAGTTCAGCCTATCAAAGAATAATTGCCCCAAATCTTCTGCAAAAGTCTACACCAAATATAGAAGGAGTAAAGTGTAGTAGGGGAAACTGGGATATATTTAAGTTCCATTAGATCTGGAATGTGGTGAAGGTCTATTGGTAGATTACATAGAGACTTTGGTAGAGTTAGAGGGGAGTCAAGGTAATGCCAACAATAGTGATGTGAGCAACTGGGTGATCATCGGTGCCACTGAAGTGATGGGATGCTAAGACAGGCTCTTTGGCGGCATACGTGTGATAGGTTGTTGTTTAATAATTTTATTAATTTGTAAAAATTCATACATTAGCATTGTATGTGTCACTACTATCCGTCCATTTTCCCTTACATCTCTCATTCTCACTTATCCTTTGTCTGTCTTCTGAAATTAATGATCTCTTATTATTATTGTTAAATATACATGAATGTATGTGTGTATTCACTCAGGCATATATAACATGCTGAGTACATTTAGCTTTACATGTATATACGAGTGTGTATGTACTAAGAACTGACCACTAGATACTAGAAAAACTTTGTTGGTGCTTGATGCTGAAAGATACTGGTCTGAAAGATACGCTGAAAGATACTCTTAGCAGACATTAACAATCTATAATTTTCTCTCTCTCTCTCTCTCTCTCTCTCTCTCTCTCTCTCTCTCTGTGTGTGTGTGTGTGTGTGTGTGTGTGTGTGTGTGTGTGTGTGTGTGTGTGTATTGTATATGTATATATGTGTTTGACCATGTAAAATTTCACTTGGTCATATTGGCATGTCATTTGATGCTGTCTCATTTGGTCTTGTCTCAAACATACTGTTGAGAGTTTCTATGTGCAAATTCTTTTGACTTATACTCAGTTTGAGGCTTCCATTGAGTATCCAATTAGACACCCACATTAGCATTTCATAGACAGGGAGTTAGTAGTGTGCCAGCCATTATAACATTGATGCTGCTAACACCACAGGGCAGGGTGCAATTATCTCAGCATAAATTAAAATAATGCAAGGTAAATTAATGAGTCACACATTTGTGTACTACCCTTTGATGCTGGTGAACTAAGTTAGTAGTCTAATGTTCCCAAAGCAGAAATATGATTTATAATATTATTTATTTTCACTCATGCATCCCTAATTAGTTCAGATAGAAGTCACTAAATCTAGCAAAGATTTCACCTAATAATTTATATTTATTTAACAGAGAAACATTTGCAAAGTACACATTGCTAATAATGATTTGACATGTTCAAAAAGTTCCAGCAGAAAGAACTCAACGATTTTGAATGCTACTCTGAAACTGATCCAAAATATCAGAATTAAAAATGAAAAGTTCAACAGCATCCCATTATCTCCAGAGACTCTTTTGTCCCCTAGCTAATGGTTTTGACAACTCTTAGAGCAACTCTTTGGAAAGATACCATCTCTAATTACATAATTACAAACCTAGGCATTAACACTAAAGTCTTCATTACCATCTTTTCATGGTCCTTTTCTACAGCTACTTATTGCATATCAATTTTACATTCTGTTGAGCTAAATCTTGTCACACACAATTCTATTTTGTTTTACCTTTTGACAGAATAAATCTGCTTCAAAATGCCTTCATTTAATTTAGTATATTCATTTTTTTATTTGTGAATGTGAGAGCTAAATATTGGCAATTTCAGCCTAAAAACACAGGCTTATTAAGCTCTATGTGTAATGAATGGCCTTTTCTTCAATGATGTACGGGTTGCTCTAGTTTGTATTTGGCATATTGTTGAATATAAACAAGCTATATAGAATTTTTATAGTGGTTGCTTTGTTAAATCAAATTTCATATATTTTAATGTTTATACTAGATAACAATGCAATAGCACACTTTATTTAGAACTTTAGACAATTTATATGCTGAAGGTTTAAGAGGAGTCACATGAGTAAAATGGCCAATTACAAAGTCAGTTCCCATGTAGCAGACAACCTCGTAGGACAGGCAAACTGCACAAGACAAAAATATGTTTTCCAAAAAGTCATATAATCAAATAAGAAGATCAAGTTGCAATAATAATTTGAAGTAAATTCACTCCTATCTGCTACATTTTGAATGGGCATAAAAGCATAATCCAAGAACAATTTCATGTTTTGGTTTTTTTTTAAGAAACTTGTGTCAGAAGACTCTCATCTTAGTTTCTTGTGGTTTTCTCAGAAACCTCCTCATATGAACTCTATTCTTGGACAGTTTTTCTTCAGCTAAGAAATTCCCTCTTCCAGGTATAGAACACCAAGCCTGCAAGTGAAAATGTAGAGAGAATCTAGTTATTTATAATTATAAGTTAACTGTAGATTAGTGAAAAAATCAAACATAGCACAAAATTGCTTGTATGCAACATAACAAAGGTAGAAACAAAAATGAATGGTGAAAACTTCATATTTCTTCAAATATATTAACATGCTTTCCATTATTTTCCTGTTACTTTTTTTTATAGGTTTTCATCAAGTTATTAATTAAAGATACAAACAATGTTTATAGTTTGTGTAGCTGCCAGAGAGTATCCATCTCTATAGTCTCACACATAAAACAGCAGTGACTATGGTTCAAAAGTTTAGAGAATCAAGACTTGAAGATTCATTTGCTTAAGCTTTGATTCTTATTAAATAACTCAGAGACAAACACCCATTGCTTTCTGTAAATCTTTTGTTTTTATGTGTATTATTCTGTGAATTTTGAAAGTTAAAGTATTTTATTAACTATTACCAGCCTCCACATATAGACAATATCACAATCACCAGTAAAACAAATTGACAGGATTTACCAATGATTGATCATTGTTGTCTCTCAATATGAATGGCCTGATAAAAAGATACAGACAAACAAAATGGTCCAAAAGCATCCTTCTGCTGAATACAAAAGTACAGAAAACATACTTCGGCATCAAATGTATACATTACCTAAGGATAAAGGGTTGTAAAAAGATATTCTAATCAAATGGACCCAAGAAACAGCCATTGTAGCTACTCCATTATCTAAGAAAATAGTCTTCAAAACAAAATTAAGCAAAAGAAAAGGTCAATTCATACTCACCAAAGTAAATCTCCACCATGATGACTTGTCAATTTTTAACATCTATGTTAGAAACACAAAGACACCCACATTTGCAAGGGAAACACCTTTAAGCTTAAATCATACATCAACCCTCATACAATGATAATGGAAGACTCTAATACCTTACACTCAGCTATGGAAAAGTCATCTAGACAACAACTAAACAGAGAAATAGTAAAGCTTACAGAAGTTACAACAACAGAAACAACAGAAAGCCTACAAACTCATAGAAACTTAATAACTCTTTACTGAATGCATCCTTGATCAAGACAAAAAGAAATAAATTAAAGATTTACAAGAATTTATTGAATATAAATACATAACATACTCAAACTTATGAGAAAGTTGTGTTAAGAGGAAAGGTCATAGCATTAAGTCCCTTCATAAAGAAATTGAAGAGATATCACACTAGAAACTTAATGAAATACCCAAAAGCTCTAAAGCAAACAGAAGCAAGCTCACACCAAAAGAATAGACCACAGAAAATAACAAAACTGAGGGGTGAAATCAGTAAAATTGAAACAGAAAACACAACAAATTATAAGACAAAGAGTTGATTCTGGGAGAAAATCTACAGGAGAGACAAACCCTTATCCAAAATAACTAGAAGGAATGGAGGGAATATTGATATTAACAAAGTAAAAAACAAAAAGGGAGAAATAACATCAGAGACTGAGGGATTTCAAAGAATCATTAGTTCATGCTTTAAAAAAAAACAGTATTCACAAAATTGGAAAATCTAAAAGAAATGACATAATTTTCTTGGTAGGTACCACTTATTAAATTTAAAACAAGACAAAATAAACAGCTTAAATACACCCATAACCCCTAAAAAAATACTAGTAGTTATTCAAAATCTCCCAAACAAAAGAAGTCAAGAGCCAGATGGTCTTAGTGAAAAATTATAACAGCTTTTCAAAAATCATTTACCTCAACTACTTCTCAAATTATTCCACAAAATATAAACAAAATGGATATTGCCAAATTCATTTTATGAAGTCATTATCACACTGATACACAAAGTATAAAAAGATTCAGCAATAACATCAACAACAAAACCCACAGACCAATTTTTCGTATGAAAATAGATGCAAAAATATTCAATAAAATACTTGCAAACTGAATCTAATCCACCATCAGAATGATAATCCACCATGATCAAGTAGGATCCATGTAGAGATGGCTCAACATATAAAAATATGTCAAAGTAATCCACCATATAAACAAACAGAAAAAAACCCACACATGATCATTTTGTTAGATGCTGAAAAAGCCTTTGACAAAATCCAACATCACTTGATGATAAAAGTTTTGGAGAGATTGAGGATAAACATAACAAAAGCAATTAACAGAAAACAATATCCAAACTCAAATTAATTGAAGAAAAATCAAAGCAATTCTATTAACATTGGAAAAAAATCCAAAGCCGTCCACTCTTGCTATTTCTATTATACATAGTAATTGAATTCTAGCTGGGGCAATAGGACATATGAAGAAGATCAGGGGGATAAAAATTAGAAAGAAACCAAAGTATCATTTTTTAAAGCATATACTATGATAGTGGATATGTAACCCCAAAATTTCTACCAGAAAACTCCTACAGCTAATAATCCCTTAGGGAAGGGATTGGATAAATGATTAAGTAATGAAAATTAGTGGCCTTCTCATACACAAAGGACAAATGGGTTGTGAAGGATAGCAGGGAAACAACATCCTTCACAATATCCACAAACGTTATGAAGTATTTTGGGGTAACTCTAATCAAGCAAATTAAATCTATGTTAGACAAAAAAAAATTGAAGTTGTTTTAATAACAAACTAAAGAAGATACTAAAAGATGGAATGATATCCTATCCTCATGGATTGGTAGGTTTAACATAGTGTAAATGACCATCCTATCAAAGGCAAACTATAGATTCAATGCAAAATTCTAACTCTATAGTTTACAGACCCTGAAAGGCAATACTCAGTTCCATATGGAGAAAACAAAAATCTGGGATAGCTAAAATGACCCTGTACAATAAAATGACATCCAAGGGGATGACCATTCCTAATTCCAAGGTATACTGCAGAGCTATATTTTAAAAAGAAAGCAAGAAAGCAAGAAAGCAAGCAAGAAAGCAAGAGAGCAAGCAAGCAAGCAAGCAAGCAAGAGAAAGAAAGAAAGAAAAAAAGAAAGAAAGAAAGGAAGGAAGGAAGGAAGAAAGAAAGAAAGAAAGAAAGAAAGAAAGAAAGAAAGAAAGAAAGAAAGAAAGAAAGAAAGAGAAAAAGAAAGAAAGAGACAGACAGACAAACCTTCATGGTCATAAAGGCAGATGGGTTGATCAATGGAATTGAAGATACAGACATAAATCCATACACCAAATTTTTGACCAAAAAAGCCAGAAATGCACAATGGACCAAAAAGCTGAACTTTTAGTAAGTTTTTAACAAATTGTACTGGTATAACTGGATGTCAACATGTAGAAGAGAACAAATAGATCCATATGTATTATCCTGCACAACAGTCAATTCCAGCTGGATCAAAGACTTCAGACATACAATCAGATACAATAAACTTAATAGAATAAAATGTGGGGAATATCTTTTAATGCATTGACTTTGGAGATAACTTCCTGAACAGTAGACTTAGGTTCAAGGTCCTGTGAAGGCTTGATGTCCTAGTGTAGGGGAATGCTAGGATCAGGGAGCAGGAGAGGGTAAGTTGGTTAGCAGGGAAAGGGTGAAGGGAGAAGAAGGTATTTGGAGGAGAAACCAGGAAAGGGGATAACATTTGAAATGTAAATAAAGAAAATATCTGATAAAATGAATGAATGGATGGATGGATGGATAAATAAATAAATAAATAAATAAGAACAATTATCAATAAACGAGACCTTATGGACTGAAAAGGTTATGTAAAGCAAAAGACACCATCCATAAGACAGACCAGCATCTTAAAGACTGGGATAAGATATTCCCTAATATCTAATATCCAAAATACATAAAGAATTAAAAAAATCGGACAACAACACAAATAACCCATGGGGTACAGCTCTAAAGAGAGAATTCCCAATAGATTATCAAATGGCTGAGAAACTTTTTTAAAAAAAGATCACACTGAGTGAGGTAACCCAGATCCAGAAATACAAGCATGGTATATACACACTTATAAGAGGAGATTATCTCATTGGTAAAAGATGAGCATGCTAGAATTCATAGGGCCAGAGCAGCTAAGTCATAAGGAGAGTTCAAGTAGGGCTACAGGGATCTTCCTGAAAAGAAAGGGGAAAAGAAAAAATTTTTGTGGTTAGACTGTAGTCAGATGTGGATGAGAAGAGGGGGGTTTAGGCAAGGTGCGAAAAATTAAGAGACAAAGTGCTAGGAGACGTGACAGGAACTGAGGGAAATTTGGTGGCAGATGTAGAAACCTAGTGCAGTGAAAACTCCCTGAAATCTACGAGAGTGACCCTATCAAAGTCTCCTAGTAATGAGGGATACTGAGTCTGAACTGGCCATCTTCCACAGACTGGCAAAGTTCCCAACAGTGAGAATCAAACATCAACCCATTCACAAAATCATTGACCAAATACTATTGACAACTAACTAACTAACCAACTAACTAACTAACTAACTAACTAACTACTAAGTGAATGATTGCTCTTTATATTCTGTTATATTCATAACTAATTCATAGGTTGGTGTTTAGCCCAATTGTCACAGAGTGGTATTGTTTAGCAGCTGATAGGAGTATATGTAGAGACTCACTAGTTGAAGCCAGGAGAACTTTGAAGAAGAGTAGGAAGAAGGATGGAATCAGAATGGTAAGAACATGAGCCATAGAATCAACTAAGCAAGGTTCATGAGGGTATATAGAGATAAAAGGGACATTCACAGACCCTGTATGAGTCTGAGCTAGGTCCTTTGCATATACATTATGGATGTACACCTTGGGTTCTTGTGGAACTCCTAAACGTGAAAGTGGGGGGATCTTTCATGCTTTTCGCTGTACTTAGAACCACTTTTCTCCTACTTGTTCGCCATGTCCTGCTTTGATATGGGGGTTTGTATCTAGCCTTACTGCAATTTGATTTTTCATGTCATGTTCAGTTAAAATCCTTGAGAGACCAGGTCTTATTTTGGAAAGGAATAAGGAGGTGTAAAGCTAGGGGAAAGTGAAGGTGAGGAGTGGGTGGGGGCAGTGGAGGGAGAGGAGACTGCAGTCTGGATATAACCTATGCAAAGAATAAAATACAAAACAAAGCAAAATGATGGCAATAACAAACAAGCAAGCAATTGTGTTCAAGACAATAGCAAGAAAGTAAATTATTTACAATAGATATTACTATTATTTTTTTCTCAAAGGATAAAATATGCCTTGGGTAGAAGCAGAAGCGTAAAGATAATCTAAAAAAACCCAAAAAACCAAAAAATCAAAAACCTCCTCACTCAGGTACTCCAGCCTGACTGCTTCCTCCTGCCATTTTTCTGCTGGATGCTTTTAAACCCAGTTTATGGTATTAATCTTCTGCTTCTCTCTGCTACTTGCTATTTTTTCTTTCACATTTGCTAAGGGCTATAATACCCAGAAACATGCTCTATTCCTTATTGTTACAGACTATTCAATTATCGGGTAAACTTTATCTGAGTATGAGGACAAGGGATATAGAGGATAAAGAAATCTCGTTAGAATGTAGGATTATGAACGATGCTATTAAAACATTCATTTCCATGTTCTAGAGAGGTTAAGGTTAGAGACTAGAACAATGATTTTTTTATATATATTAGATCACTACATAAGACTCAATAGATATAATCTAAACCCTGGAGTTTTCAATTTCCTATAATATAAAATATTTTTTCCTTCATTATCATAGTATTAGCTAGTTAGGCCTGAAGATCAGCTTTCTCTTATGGGCATG
The DNA here is from genome assembly GCF_000001635.26 of Mus musculus. Lineage (NCBI taxonomy): Eukaryota > Metazoa > Chordata > Mammalia > Rodentia > Muridae > Mus > Mus musculus. The sequence continues at coordinate 40,230,506 of NC_000068.7, forward strand.
TAGTGCTGTGTCTAGTTTGCCGATTTTGTGTTACTGTCTCTCCCATAACAACTATGTTATTCTGGGACTTGCTTTTCCCTTGTAGAAATCTGACTTTGTGTTATTCACAAGGTAAAGAGATGTAATCGAAAGCAAAACTTTAGCTGTTTCTTTATTGTTGTTTTTCAAGACAGGGTTTCTCTGCATATTCCTGTCTGCCCTGGAACTCACTTTGTAGACCAGATTGGCTTTGAAGTCATAGATTTGCCTGCCTCTGCTTCCCGAGTTCTGAGATTAAAGGTGTGCATCACCCAGCTAAGCATTTTTTTTTCATTTCTAATAAAATCATGCAATTTCACCAGAAATACAATTTTATTTTATTCTATATATTTGAATAACCTTGATATCTCTAAATTTCACTTCTCTTCTCAGAAAACAAGTGCTTTTGTCTATTAGTATGTCTGTAGGAGTATTAATATATTTTTTAAAACATAGATTTGAAAAGAAAATATCTTGGTACAACATATTATACATATTCAGTAAATTATTATAAAATTACTGAAGTGCCTTTAAAAAGTGTCTGAGATTACCTTATTCCTTTATGTAAAGACTTCATCATTACTCTTGCTACTATTTTAATGCAGTAAGTAGTTTAAACTTAAAAGAGAATATAGTGGATGAACAGTTTTATAATATCTGTGTTATCTACCTATCAAGTTACTGAAGACAAAATATCTAATGGAAACAAACTGAGTAAAGAAAGAGTTAATATGCCTCCTAGTTTGAGAGGATTCAGTCCATCTGGGTGGGAAAGATATGAGGCTCTCCAGCAATGGGAACATTTGGCAGCTGGTTATATCGCAATGCTAATCAAGAAGAAGAGAGACTGAAGCCAAAGCCCAGGCCAGGGACTGGCCTGTAGACAAGAAAGGCACCAATAATATCTACTGTGAGAAATATACATTCTCCGCTTAACTCTGCTTAACATTGCTAATTGTGTCATAACATGTTACGCTATGCCTCCAGATGCTGAGGACGGGCACATCATTCTCAAGAAGTTTTCGGGAATATTTCATATCCAACCTACAGGAGCAGCATTTGATTAATTATATATTTTAATTATTTAATGATGGAACTTATTAACAAATTTTCTTAGCATGAGAAATCGAACTATTTGAATGCTGTCTCCAGAAGTAGCAAAAACACTAGAACTTGGCTTATAAAAAGAATGCATTAAACTTCAAAAAGTACAGCTAAGGTGTCATTTAGTCCAATGTTCTCTCAACAGCAGAATATGTTATCTTTTCCACAGTAGTTTCAGAGTTTCCAGTTTCAAAAATCCTCCCCAAAAAGGAGTGTGCAATGTTCGAGAATGTAAAGCAAAAAATGGATTATGACAAGTGTGTTAGGAAAACGGAATTGCCACAATATTAAAGGAAAAGTTTATTACAGATAATTGCTTGCTCTGTTTATGCTGTTTCTGTAGAACTAGGGTAAGCAATTTAGGTTACAAAGATTTATAACAGTTTTCATGAAGATATATGAAATTCCAAACTTGCAAGCTTTTAAAATCCTCCTATAAATCATTTTACACATTTAATTTCTTCCTGTAAAATTTTTATGGGCCCATATACAGAAGAAGGCTTAAATAAAATAACTACAGGCTTTCCAACGAGAAATATAGAAGGGAATTTCCCCGTGTTCTTTCTGTCTAATACATGCTGCCAATTCAAAGACTTCAGTTGTAAATGGTTAAACACATGGTTTTCTTGCTCAAATACATACAGTGTTCTGCAGCATTAGAAGAAATCTCCTTCAATTAGGACTGCTTTAAAGTTAGCTTTATCTACATGAGATGTGAGTCATAAAATTAAATGTCTGCCAATCTCAAAAGTACACATTTTATGGGATTTTTTGTTGTTGTTGTTGTTGTTGTTGTTGTTGTGAGACTAGTCTTTAAAGACTAAGCCATCTCTTTATCACAGTGGTATTAATGATGTGACTGCAGATTCATTGTTGAAAAGTTGGATATAGAAAAACATCCCTATCCTCATCTCCCCTTCAAAAAAAATTAACAACTTATACCAGAATCCATCTAAGAGAACTCTTCAAAATTGTGATAAGGTTACTGAAGTATAGCTTCCATAATGACTGGCTTCTGGTGGAATTGTAGGTGGGGTTGACTTAGTTTTCTTTAAGATGCTGGGAGTTTGACTATAATCCAGTGAGTATATGGATAAGATAAATTGAATTTCCTGCTCCTGCCCCTGCCCCTGCCTCTGCTCCTGCTCTTTCTCCTCCTCCTCTTCCTCCTCCTCCTCCTCCTCCTCCTCCTCCTCCTCCTCTTCTCCTCCTCCTCCTCCTGCTCCTGCTCCTGCTCCTGCTCCTGCTCCTGCTCCTGCTCCTGCTCCTGCTCCTGCTCCTGCTCCTCCTCCTGCTCCTGCTCCTGCTCCTGCTCCTGCTCCTGCTCCTGCTCCTGCTCCTGCTCCTGCTCCTCCTCCTCCTCCTGCTCCTCCTCCTCCTCCTCCTTATTCTCTTTGGAAGGTATATCCAAAGTGTAGGGGGAATGGACCTAGAAGGACTGGGAAGTGAGTTTGATCAGGGTACATGATTTGAAATTCCCAAATATTCAATAAAAATATTATGTTGAAAATGCATACATTTTAGTATTCATATTGGATGATTAAATTATTATCCTAAGAATTCTTTGTAGAAATCTATTCTAATAAATTAAATTTTAATTTTAAGGCTATTTACCTGAATTGAAAACATTATTATAACTGTAATACAATGTAATACACATTACAAACCAATACACAATACAATACAATGTAATACAATGGCTAACATATGCATATGTGTGAACTTGGTCTTTGAAAGGCTGGAGAGGATAGTGTATTTAACATTATGGTTCCACTGTCTGATTGACTTGATATTAAGTGAACAGATTAAGAAAAACACAGATTGTTTTGAGATTTTTTTTTTAAAGACTAAGTGGCATGAGTATAGCTTTTGCATTTCTGAGTCTTTTTAAACCATATATTTAACTTCAACTTTGGTTATACACATTGATAATCAAAATAAGACTTAAAATCCAACTTGATTTGCTTGGGAATGCCATGCATTTCTTTCACCATATGAGACAATAAATGTAATGTGTGTGGTTTTGTTCATTACAGGCTCATTTAAATTGAAATTTGACTTGATCATTTACCCCTAGTCTTATATTTCCCAAACAGGAAGAACTCGTTTGAAAAATGAAATTTGCTTTTGGCACATCTTCAACTATTTTTAGGATATCAAACCCTAGTCACTTTTTTCTACCTTTATTGTCGAGAATCAGAGCTTTAATAGAGAAGAGTATCATCCCAGTCTATGCAGATACACAAATTAGGAAGCAATTCAAGATTATATTTTAAAATGTTGCATTGCACTTATAGTACAGTCTTTGAAAAGATGAAGTTCTTCATGCGTGTCTGCTTTAAAGGATTTTCATAAAATGCATGTCTTCAAGTATGTGAGTTTTTTACTTAAACATATATTTTCAGATTAGTTATCAGCAGAAAACTTGTAGATATGACTTCCTGAAGTGGTTCACCAAACTGAATTGTTTAATATGATTTCAAATTTTCCTCTGAGAAATCAGTTTTTATACTGATGGATTTGTTTTTCCATATTTGACTTGTGTTTTGTTCTCTGGCAGCTTTTAATATTCTTTTTTGGTAGGTATATTTATATTTGATCTCATATGCTGTTGGGAGTTTTGTTCCTGATCATAGCTATTTGGTCTTATGTATGCTGATTGTTATCTATAAGGATATGCCCTTTTTTGAGTTTAGGAAAGTATTTTGTATGATCTTGTTGAAGGTTTGGTCTATGAACTGACCTGGAATTCTTCATTTTTACCTATAATTCAGAATTTACATCTTCTCATACTGCCCTAAAATCCTGCTTATTCCTTTCTTATGAGTTTTGAAGTCCTCCTGCTCTGGGCTTCTGTGAATGGACCTCTTTACTTTGTCTTCAAGTCCGGATATTTACTTTCTACATGATCCACTCTATTTGTAAAGCTTTCCCCACATGCTCTAATATGTCATTTTCAAAAATTATGGTTATTTCATCTTCAATGAAATTTCTATTCAACATGACTATATTTTATTGAATTCAGTTTTCAAATCATTCACTTGTGTTTGTCCTTTCGTTCAATCTTGTGTTTACATTTTGTTGGAGATTACTCAGGCACTGATTTTCTTTTAAGTTCACTGAGCTGTTTGTTTTTCTGTTCTTTATAATTCTTGTAAACTTTAGGAACTTTTACAACTTTTTTATTTCTTTGTCTTTAGCTTTGTGTAAGCAATTCTTACTGGAGAACCCTTTCTGTAGGGCTGGTTGAGTTGCAGAAAGCATACTTTGTTGAAATTTCAAACTCTTTGTGTGTGGGGGGAGGGCGGAGTGTGGGTGTGTGTGATGAGGATTTTTCTTAGCTGTGTCTCTGATATGGTGTACAGGTAGCTTGTCTGTATATCTATGCCATACTAGCTTGCTAAAGAGTGAGGAAGTCAGTATCTCTAGGAAGCAGCCGGTGTGGGATCAGGTACCACAGATTGACACTTTTCTGGGGAAGTACATTTTAGTTAACCTGCATCTCTAGGATACATGGGCAGGCTAGAGAGTCCCTGGTAAGGAAGGGTCTGTTATCTTCCCTCTATCAAAGGGAAGGAAGGAGCACAGTATGAGGTCATAAACCCTGTTTGGATCGTGATTGCTTCTATTACACATATGTCACTCTCTCCATTCAGGTGATATATTTTTAATCAATCTCTGCCAGGGACCACATTTTGGAAACAGTACTCTAAAATCTGGGTAAAGTATGACCTGATTGGTGCAATGATGCCAATGACAGATGATTATATTCAACTGCAAGAATTAAAGTCAGCTGCTCTTTAGTTTTGGGTTAACCAATAGTAACCAATTGCAGATTAAATGTATAATTTTTATTTCATCTTTCTGTTTCCCAAGCTTGTACTGAGGTAAGATTATAGACATATGCCACAAATCCCACCTGCAAACTAAATGTGTATTTTAAAAGAATCTCCTACATAAAAAGATTTCAATATGTGTTGGGAGCCGCGCCCACATTCGCCGTTACAAGATGGCGCTGACAGCTGTGTTCTAAGTGGTAAACAAATAATCTGCGCATATGCCGAGGGTGGTTCTCTACTCCATGTGCTCTGCCTTCCCCGTGACGTCAACTCGGCCGATGGGCTGCAGCCAATCAGGGAGTGACACGTCCTAGGCGAAGGAGAATTCTCCTTAATAGGGACGGGGTTTCGTTTTCTCGCTCTCTCTTGCTTCTTACACTCTGGCTCCTGAAGATGTAAGCAATAAAGCTTTGCCGCAGAAGATTCTGGTTTGTTGCGTCTTTCCTGGCCGGTCGTGAGAACGCGTCTAATAACAATTGGTGCCGAATTCCGGGACGAGAAAAAACTCGGGACTAGCGCAAGGAAGATCCCTCATTCCAGAACCAGAACTGCGGGTCGCGGTAATAAAGGTTCCCGTAAAGCAGACTGTTAAGAAGGATTCAACTGTATGAATTCAGAACTTTTCAGCTGGGGAACGAGAGTACCAGTGAGTACAGCTTTACGAGGTAAGTCTGATCTTGAACTTTCTAAGGAAATTCAAGACAGTCTATCAGAAGTAAAGTGGAATATGTTTGGCCTTGAATTTTTTCTAGTGTTAGAAGCCCTTTTGTTCCTTTTCACATGTTATCAAGTGGTTAAGGCAGGGCGGATTCTAGATGAAATTCAGGACAAGCTATCAGAAGTAAAGTGGGGAGAGAGAGTAGGAACAAAGAGAAAATATGGTACACAAAATAAGTATACAGGCCTTTCCACGGGTCTTGAACCCGAGGAAAAGTTTAGGTCAGGTAAGAATACCTGGGGAGAGATTAGAAGGAAGGAAAAGAAAAAAGAAAAGAAAAAAGATCGATTAGCGGAGGTCTCTAGGAGATACTCGTCACTAGATGAGCTCAGGAAGCCAGCTCTTAGTAGCTCTGAAGCAGATGATGAATTCTCCTCTGAAGAAACAGACTGGGAGGAAGAAGCAGCTCATTATGAGAAAAAAGGGTACCAGCCAGGTAAAGTGCTAGCTAATCAGTTAAGGAAGCCAAAAGCGGCTGGCGAAGGCCAGTTTGCTGATTGGCCTCAGGGCAGTCGGCTTCAAGGTCCGCCCTATGCGGAGTCCCCGCCCTGCGTAGTGCGTCAGCCCTGCGCAGAGAGGCAGTGCGCAGACTCATTCATTCCCAGAGAGGAACAAAGGAAAATACAACAGGCATTTCCGGTCTTTGAAGGAGCCGAGGGTGGGCGTGTCCACGCTCCGGTAGAATACTTACAAATTAAAGAAATTGCCGAGTCGGTCCGTAAATACGGAACCAATGCTAATTTTACCTTGGTGCAGTTAGACAGGCTCGCCGGCATGGCACTAACTCCTGCTGACTGGCAAACGGTTGTAAAAGCCGCTCTCCCTAGTATGGGCAAATATATGGAATGGAGAGCTCTTTGGCATGAAACTGCACAAGCGCAGGCCCGAGCAAACGCAGCTGCTTTGACTCCAGAGCAGAGAGATTGGACTTTTGACTTGTTAACGGGTCAGGGAGCTTATTCTGCTGATCAAACAAACTACCATTGGGGAGCTTATGCCCAGATCTCTTCCACGGCTATTAGGGCCTGGAAGGCGCTCTCCCGAGCAGGTGAAACCACTGGTCAATTAACAAAAGTTGTCCAGGGACCTCAGGAATCCTTCTCAGATTTTGTGGCCAGAATGACAGAGGCAGCAGAGCGTATTTTTGGAGATTCAGAGCAAGCCGCGCCTCCGATAGAACAGCTAATCTATGAGCAAGCCACAAAGGAGTGCCGAGCGGCCATAGCCCCAAGAAAGAACAAAGGCTTACAAGACTGGCTCAGGGTCTGTCGAGAGCTTGGGGGACCTCTCACCAATGCAGGCTTAGCGGCCGCCATCCTCCAATCTCAGAACCGCTCCATGAGCAGAAATGATCAGAGGACATGTTTTAATTGCGGAAAGCCTGGGCATTTTAAGAAAGATTGCAGAGCTCCAGATAAACAGGGAGGGACTCTCACTCTTTGCTCTAAGTGTGGCAAGGGTTATCATAGAGCCGACCAGTGTCGCTCTGTGAGAGATATAAAGGGCAGAATTCTTCCCCCACCTGATAGTCAATCAGCTTATGTGCCAAAAAACGGGTCATCGGGCCCTCGGTCCCAGGGCCCTCAAAGATATGGGAACCGGTTTGTCAGGACCCAGGAAGCAGTCAGAGAGGCGACCCAGGAAGACCCACAAGGGTGGACCTGCGTGCCGCCTCCGACTTCCTATTAATGCCTCAAATGAGTATTCAGCCGGTGCCAGTGGAGCCTATACCATCCTTGCCCCCGGGAACCATGGGCCTTATTCTCGGCCGGGGTTCACTCACCTTGCAGGGCTTAGTAGTCCACCCTGGAGTTATGGATTGTCAACATTCCCCTGAAATACAGGTCCTGTGCTCAAGCCCTAAGGGCGTTTTTTCTATTAGTAAAGGAGATAGGATAGCTCAGCTGCTGCTCCTCCCTGATAATACCAGGGAGAAATCTGCAGGACCTGAGATAAAGAAAATGGGCTCCTCAGGAAATGATTCTGCCTATTTGGTTGTATCTTTAAATGATAGACCTAAGCTCCGCCTTAAGATCAACGGAAAAGAGTTTGAAGGCATCCTTGATACCGGAGCAGATAAAAGTATAATCTCTACACATTGGTGGCCCAAAGCATGGCCCACCACAGAGTCATCTCATTCATTACAGGGCCTAGGATATCAATCATGTCCCACTATAAGCTCCATTGCCTTGACGTGGGAATCCTCTGAAGGACAGCAAGGGAAATTCATACCTTATGTGCTCCCACTCCCGGTTAACCTCTGGGGAAGGGATATTATGCAGCATTTGGGCCTTATTTTGTCCAATGAAAACGCCCCATCGGGAGGGTATTCAGCTAAAGCAAAAAATATCCTGGCAAAGATGGGTTATAAAGAAGGAAAAGGGTTAGGACATCAAGAACAGGGAATGTCCAATAGTCCTACTATGTTGACACAACTTTATGTACAAGAAGCTCTTTTGCCAGTGAGGGAACAATTCCCCTCTTTAATTTTGCTCCTTTACATGGATGACATCCTCCTGTGCCATAAAGACCTTACCATGCTACAAAAGGCATATCCTTTTCTACTTAAAACTTTAAGTCAGTGGGGTTTACAGATAGCCACAGAAAAGGTCCAAATTTCTGATACAGGACAATTCTTGGGCTCTGTGGTGTCCCCAGATAAGATTGTGCCCCAAAAGGTAGAGATAAGAAGAGATCACCTCCATACCTTAAATGATTTTCAAAAGCTGTTGGGAGATATTAATTGGCTCAGACCTTTTTTAAAGATTCCTTCCGCTGAGTTAAGGCCTTTGTTTGGTATTTTAGAAGGAGATCCTCATATCTCCTCCCCTAGGACTCTTACTCTAGCTGCTAACCAGGCCTTACAAAAAGTGGAAAATGCCTTACAAAATGCACAATTACAACGTATTGAGGATTCGCAGCCTTTCAGTTTGTGTGTCTTTAAGACAGCACAATTGCCAACTGCAGTTTTGTGGCAGAATGGGCCATTGTTGTGGATCCATCCAAACGTATCCCCAGCTAAAATAATAGATTGGTATCCTGATGCAATTGCACAGCTTGCCCTTAAAGGTCTAAAAGCAGCAATCACCCACTTTGGGCAAAGTCCATATCTTTTAATTGTACCTTATACCGCTGCACAGGTTCAAACCTTGGCAGCCACATCTAATGATTGGGCAGTTTTAGTTACCTCCTTTTCAGGAAAAATAGATAACCATTAACACTTTGTCAGCCTCGGTGACTACAGTCATAGATGAACAGGCCTCAGCTAATGTCAAGATACAGAGAGGTCTCATGCTGGTTAATCAACTCATAGATCTTGTCCAGATACAACTAGATGTATTATGACAAATAACTCAGCAGGGTTGTGAACAAAAGTTTCCGGGATTGTGTGTTATTTCCATTCAGTATGTTAAATTTACTAGGGCAGCTAATTTGTCAAAAAGTCTTTTTCAGTATATGTTACAGAATTGGACGGCTGAATTTGAACAGATCCTTCGGGAATTGAGACTTCAGGTCAACTCCACGCGCTTGGACCTGTCCCTGACCAAAGGATTACCCAATTGGATCTCCTCAGCATTTTCTTTCTTTAAAAAATTGGGTGGGATTAATATTATTTGGAGATACACTTTGCTGTGGATTAGTGTTGCTTCTTTGATTGGTCTGTAAGCTTAAGGCCCAAACTAGGAGAGACAAGGTGGTTATTGCCCAGGCGCTTGCAGGACTAGAACATGGAGCTCCCCCTGATATATGGTTATCTATGCTTAGGCAATAGGTCGCTGGCCACTCAGCTCTTACATCTCACGAGGCTAGACTCATTGCACGGGATAGAGTGAGTGTGCTTCAGCAGCCCGAGAGAGTTGCACGGCTAAGCACTGCAATGGAAAGGCTCTGCGGCATATATGAGCCTATTCTAGGGAGACATGTCATCTTTCATGAAGGTTCAGTGTCCTAGTTCCCTTCCCCCAGGCAAAACGACACGGGAGCAGGTCAGGGTTGCTCTGGGTAAAAGCCTGTGAGCCTAAGAGCTAATCCTGTACATGGCTCCTTTACCTACACACTGGGGATTTGACCTCTATCTCCACTCTCATTAATATGGGTGGCCTATTTGCTCTTATTAAAAGGAAAGGGGGAGATGTTGGGAGCCGCGCCCACATTCGCCGTTACAAGATGGCGCTGACAGCTGTGTTCTAAGTGGTAAACAAATAATCTGCGCATATGCCGAGGGTGGTTCTCTACTCCATGTGCTCTGCCTTCCCCGTGACGTCAACTCGGCCGATGGGCTGCAGCCAATCAGGGAGTGACACGTCCTAGGCGAAGGAGAATTCTCCTTAATAGGGACGGGGTTTCGTTTTCTCGCTCTCTCTTGCTTCTTACACTCTGGCTCCTGAAGATGTAAGCAATAAAGCTTTGCCGCAGAAGATTCTGGTTTGTTGCGTCTTTCCTGGCCGGTCGTGAGAACGCGTCTAATAACAAATATGTAATAGAGGGTTAATTTATATGTATTTAATATATTGATAAAAAATTATATTATATTAAATAGGTATAAATGTTGGTAGATAAGTTTATAGGTAAAGAAATAGGTAAGATTCTTGTTTTAGATAATTGCTAAATATCGTCCATACTCTTAACCATTTACATATTTTAAGAAACCATAAAACATGTAAACAGCTCTAAATTATTTCAACTCAAGCTAACACAAGTTGGGTAATTGAACACAGTTTGAATTACATTGTATTTATTATTGTGATAAAAGTATAAATGCTGACATTGATATTTTAAAAATTAATTTTACTTGTTTTAATCCAGTTTGTTATTTCCATACTTGACTTTTCATAGTTGACTATATGTATTATATTTAAGTAAATGATATACTGTAAGTCTAAAATAACTTTTAGTTTATATCATTAGTAACATCTCTTTACTTATGGATAGTTTACATAAAATATAAAATTTGAGCTAATAAATTTTGACTTGGGTTAGCAGAAACATGATAGTTTCTGCATTTCTCCAATAAGGTAATGAGTTAACCTAGAAACAAAACAGCTACTATCTCCAAAATATGCCTCATAAATATGTTAGTATCTTATTAGAAAGAAAAGAACCCCCTAAATTATACACTAGTTGGTTTTGCATGTAGTATTACAGTAGCTTAATTAATTTAGAACAAAGAATAATTTCAGAGGAAACTGAATCCTAACAGCCACAACCCAGCTTCTGATTTGTGTGTGTTGCAGAGGATTGGATCATGGATCATGGTTTTCTAAACTAGAGAAGAATACTACCACTGAGCTCCATTCTTTGCCATTAAAAATCAGATTTAAAATTTACAATAATTCAAGAAGCTTCTGTCAAAAGCATGACTCATTTCAACCTATAAGACATTTCAAGCTGGACAGTGGTGGCTCATGCCTTAATCCCAGCACTTGGGAGGCAGTGGCAGGTGGATTTCTGAGTTCGAGGCCAGCCTGGTCTACAAAGTGAGTTCCAGGATAGCCAGGGCTACACAGAGAAACCCTGTCTCGAAAAAAACAAACAAACAAACAAACAAAAAACATTTCATAGAAAACATATAATAAGAGCTTCATATGGAGTCACAGATCAGAGAAGGAAATCAAGAACAAATATGAACACATGATATTTATAAGACTAGCAAATAATAGTTATATGCATAATAGAAATAGATAAATGAAGAAATATTGATATCTGTAATACATGTAAAACTCTCACATTCCTGGTTTATGAGAAATTATTGAACAATATGCTCCAGATTCAACCTCTTTGCTACTATTGTAGATTGCTGTTCTTCCCTTTTTCTTTCTAATCATCTGCTTCTCTCCTCTTTTCTCCTGTCTTTTCCCTTTTTTCATTTCTTTTGCTTTACTTTTGAGACAGACTTTCTTTATAGTCTGGAATGTCTTGCTGCCCACTGTTTTGTCCAGAGTGGCCTTGTGACAATCCTGCTTTCACATCCTAAAAGCTAGGTTTCCTTTTACTCTCTGACTTTTCCTATCCATCAATCTTTTATGAGCCTGGATATAAATACTATATTCCAACTCCCTAGGTAAGATAAGCACTATATTCCATCCCCCTAGATGAAATATTTTTCTATACATGTCAAAGGAATAATTGTAGTTTCAAAATGAGGAAGTTATTTCCTTTCATGGCTCAACTATTTCCATGACCGTCACTGGCACTGAAATTACCACAAACAACTATCCTGTATATTCATCTCTAGTCAAGACTTCTAGACTGCAGGCATTATTTTATAAATGTTCACTTGTAAGAAAATTTGAGATATCTTTAATTTATTTAAACTTTTTCAAAATGAACCTTGATCTTATGTTTTACTTTGTACTTGACCAATTACTCCTTCCTTTGCAAGGCAAGACTGAGGCATTGAATGACATTTCCTACCTTTAGCTGACATTTCTGAACCTCAACTTTCTTTAACTCAACATCCAACTGAGGTGTGGAAGGTATTTTATAAAAGTTATTTGAAGTATATCTCTTTCTTTTATTTTCATCTAGACTTTCTATTCCACCACTTATCTAAAATGATAGATGTTTCTATACATGCCAAAGGAATAATTGTAGTTTCAGAATCAGGAAGTTATTCTTCCCTTTCATGGCAGGATACTGTGCTCTTGCCCTTGATGAGGTAGCGTGTCTGAGACTTGATACCTTGATGCTGGACCTGGAGAAGTTGGGCTTTGGGATGTAGATATACCCCTATGTGCACCATAAAACCTAGATGGTGCATCATGCTTATACATAAATAAAGAAAAATGAGTTTTAATACCAGAAATTTTTCTTATCAGAATTTTAAGTGTGATTCTTAATCTACTGAAGAAAGTAGTGTCTCCATTTAAATATGCATATAAACACTTGCTTAAAAGTTACCTCAAAGTTCATACAACACTGCATTATACTCTTGTAGAGAGGAAAGAGATTCTTCTCTCTAGTGTTTTGCAAATAAATTCTCATACTTTTTGTACTCAATTTTCTCAACTCTTTTTGTTTAAGGACCTTCCAAAGTGAAATAGACACTTTTTTCTACCAAAAATATGTCAACAAATGAGTGTCTTGTTTTTACAAAGCATCTCACATTGTAGTGAACTGTTGTGATTTAATTTCATTGTCGTGAGCTGATTCTGCAAGATAAGTAGGCTTGGATACATGAGATGAATGCATTTGCTTATGAGGCTAAATGAAGAGTCTCTTAATTCAAAGGAAATAAGGTTATAAAAACATCTTATACTGTAATTTGACAGCATATATGTAATCAGTCTTGAAATGTTTATGTTGTCCCTGTAACTGAATAACCAGTTGGCTGTCCCTGAGCAGTCCTACAGTAGCACTGGACTACTGATGATGCATTTGAACTTGAGTTTTCAAAGACCCTTCTACTGAGCTTTTAGTTCTACCTGGGAATTGTATGGAGCGAGAAATCTTGTCACAGCTTATACATCTCTTCTGAAGTTCTAAAAATCATAGGTTTTATAAATCAGACTTAGAATCAAAGAATAATCTTGATAAATTCAGTCATTATTCATGTGAGCAAGTGTAAGTTACTTAAGTTATGTATATTTAGGGTCTTTCTATTAATAAATATATACCATTAATCTCTTTTACTATTTATTTAAATTTTGATGATACCCATTTTGCTAGATAGCAGTTATCAGTGTGTGTGTATGGGGTTGTTTGTATATGAAAGGATAGGCAAATTGTTTGTAGAGGAACTTACTTGTACATGCACATGGAAAAGCTAGAGGGTAATGTTGTGTATCTTTTATCACTTCATTATAATTTTTGAGACAGTGCCTCTTACTGAACCTAGAGTCCACTATTTTGGCTGGACTGGCCAGCACAACTCCAATAAGGGTGATGATTCTCAAAGCTGAAACCCTGGAGTTCTCTTCACAACTTTCAGGCCAATCAGCTGTTCAGTCTCCTTTGCTGGAAGCTGTTTAACCTTCCTATGAAAAGCCAAATTATGGACTTGAAGAATCTTGCAAGTTTCTATGTACTTTTAATATTTTGTTTACCTCCTTATTCTCAAGAAGCTCGTCCTGCAACCTAGAGGCAATGTTTTAATTTGAAAACAAAAACAAAAAACAAACAAACAAACAAACAAAAAACCTAAAACGCTATTGTTAGGAAATAGATAAAAACCATTAGAATTCAACTTGGTGAGGTGTCACTAGAGTAAAGTACATGACAAGAGTCACAGACACCAGAAGAGGCATTTAACAACGTTGGACATTTTCACAGTTGTCAGAGAGGAAGTGACATTAAATAAGAATTTTTGTGTTTGGTTCCATGCTGGTATTGAACCAATGACTTCATACACTTTATTGCTGAGCCATACCTGCAGCCCAAAGTAGCATTTTAAATATGTTTCTGAGTGAGCCCACAGAGTTTCCATCTGCCTTTATAGAGATATATAATGAGAATCCCACGTAATTTCCACAAGAAGAGCCTCAGCTATCAGCTCTAAAACAGCTAAGGACTGAAAGTTTTCTGCATTGTAAAAGACAAACAATTGCAACAAAATTGGTTGACTTAAAAGAGATTTCATAATTTAAATAAGATTAGAAAACCTTGCAAATAGTGGTTTAGGTCACGGGGTACTTGAGATACATGAAAATTCTGAGCTTAGAGCAAAAGAAAATTGGTTATTGTAAATCAAAATTTACTTCTGTATTTTTCCTTAAATTTTATCCCTTTTGTTAATCCTTAATGTTCCTTAATTTATCCTTATTTTTGCTCTTAAAAGTTTGTTTGTGGTTGTCCTGTGGAGATAACTTGGTATGAGGGGTAATGAGTTAATTTTTAATGGATATATAATATGTGCTGTAAATAAGGATAAACTCAAAAAAAATGTTGAAAAGAAACCTAAGTAGCAGGTATTTCTCTACATACTTGTCAAAATACCACACTAGCACATTCACCAAATTTTCACTTATGTTAGTCATTATTTTTGTGTTTCTGATGGCTGAAGCCCAGAGAGAAGAGACCTGAGCCTCTGTCTCCATTTTTGATTAGTTCGTGAACATACAGCAGATGGCTTTGGACATTTGAAAGCAGCTATGTTAAGAAAGGAAATACTGAGAGTAGGATTTCATTTTTCCTGTGGATCACAGACACATCAGGATGATCTCCCACATATGTGACTGCCTCACCAGGAATTCATAGCTATTTCATTGGACTCATGTTTGCTAGAGTTTGAAAAGCATGGCACAGATTCATCTCTGACTGACAATATACTATGGAAAATATTGATCAAATGGGGCCCATGGATCCACTATGAGGTCCCAACCATTACTTTGTAGGAAAGTAGCTGTGAGTATTTTCTGGCTACGATCCCTATCCTACACATCTGATGGCAAGTGTGTGTTTCAGACATGAGTACATTGGTTTTTAATCAAGCTTAGAGTGTTCTGAGAGAAGATTCCCACTCCTCAAGCTTCATCAACAGTATTGGAATCATCATTTTCTTCTTAGAGAAGTTATACTTTAGGATCTCTGCAATGATCTATCAACTCTGTGAATATCCTTGGTACAGAGTGAAAGTTTGAACTAATCTCTGATTGTGCTAGGTAACACCAGTCCAGAATAAGGCCAAAATACTTATGAGTATTTTAAAGATTCTTTTAGATAAGTAGTGATCTCCCACATATGTGACTGCCTCACCAGGAATTCATAGCTATTTCATTGGACTCATGTTTGCTAGAGTTTGAAAAGCATGGCACAGATTCATCTCTGACTGACAATATACTATGGAAAATATTATACTACACTACACTACACTGCACTACAATAATCAAAATACAAATAATTTGTATCATTCTCTTCTCAGCTTAGTAAACATTCTTCTGTCTGAATATGCTTCATTCCCAGATGTAAGTAGACTCAATAATAACTCTAAATTATTATTTGGAAATCTGCTCTCCTTGAAACCAACCCTGTCCTCAATTAGTATACCATAAATAGTATTGTAGTCCAATACATTTAATTGTATACCCTTCTACATTTTACAAGCATATGTATGTATGTATGTATGTATGTATGTATGTATGTATACACACACACATACACACACATACACACACACATATATTTGGTAATATATAGTCAATTTGGTGTATTTTTGGTGTGTTCTTCTTTGGGGAAGATATTTCTGTCTCACTCTCAGCATTCCTTAGTTGCCTGTAGTTGTACAAACAACTAGGGTGGATGCCTTGTGGTCTTTATTCATTTACTTTGACATGTCTTTTGGTTGTCCTTGTTCAACTCATGTTTAGGCAGTCAGGTTGATGAGACATTATGGGTGTGGTTTCTTACATTACTAGGAGCCACAATCTCAGAGCAATGTCCCTGATCATTTGGCTCTTACAATCCTTCTGTAGTGTTTCTGGAATGTTAGGTACAGGATTGGTTTGTAGACATGTATCTTAGGACTGGGTTCCACACCTTTGCATTTTGATTGGTTATATTGTTTTCTGAAACAGTCTCTGTTTCAAAGAGAAGTTTGCTCACTGAGGACTAGATTTATCTGTGGTTATAAGGCAGATGTTTAGAATGTAATTAGGGATTATTCTAGTGTACTAAAGTGGTGGTTATAGATTCTCCATCAAGATCCATGATTTCACTAACCCTGGTTCTGAGTCTTAAATGCAATTAGAGAACTGTTGGTTATTGCCAAGGGTTATCTTGCCATGATGGTGATGGATGTTGATCATATGTATCATACCTGCATAGGACTGTTGGTTGCTTCTGAAAGAACCACAACGTGAGGACTCCCCCAAGTTCTGACTCAGGAGAGGCGACACCCCAAAATCACCCACAAGAAACGGTCTTGCTGCAAATTGCAAGAGGATTTTTATTCAAGAGCGCTCTCGGGTCCACGGTCATACACCATGCAGGGGTAGAGGACCGTGGCACCCCGAGTAGCTGAGTAAGGGGGTATTTAAAGGAAAAACCACAACTCAAGGAGGTGGGAAGGGCATTGTTGGAAAATACCAAAAATACCAGTTAAGAGTCACAAGGAAGTACAAAGTCACAGGTGTCACAAGGAATACCTGGTAATTGTTAACTCTCAAGACAGTTTCTATGAGCCCCTAACAATAGCACATTTGCATTGCAGGTTTCGGTAATGGTCAGGGTGACTTTCTTTGAATGAATACTCCTTGAACTCAGGAAGTGGGTGGGTGGAGGAATATCACTATCTGTTTTATGATTAGCATACCTTGGACCACTGAGTTTACTACTCTTTCACTTCCTTCCTTTGAAAGCTTCAGTACTGTCAGGAGTTCTGGAACCTTGGAGCCTGTGTCTCTATTGTGTGGTATCTGCAACATCAGGGACTTATTATTCTAATGGGGCAATGAAGAGAAATAAGAATGGGAGAGTCTCTTGAACAACAGAACAAACAACTTAAAATAGAACTTCCCTTGTTTAGTACTGAGGTTTTTATTAGGTGGTATCTGGCTCTTAGAGAAAACATTTCTAGCCCAGATAAGAAAATTTCATGTAAATACTTATACACAAAATTTGTGGTGTGTGTGTGTGTGTGTGTGTGTGTGTGTGTGTGTGTGTGTGTGTGAGAGAGAGAGAGAGAGAGAGCACATATATATATATACATATATAATTGTATATAAATAATAGTATGATTAGTTGTGACTTTCTTACATATCCTTACTCTTATTTATACATTTTCTATTGTTCCTTCTATACTAAACTACAAAAATATAACCATACAAATCTAAAATATTATTCCTCTGGCTTTTTATAAGAAATGTTTATGAACCTTTGCAAAGGTGTTAGTATTAAGAAAATATTGTTTCTGGGTATTTGAGCACAACGAAATTTTAAACTGTTATTTAAATCTTTCTTCACATATATACTTCTTTGTTATATTGAGTTAACGCAAATCTTTCTTTAAATGTATATTTCCTATCAAATATATTCAGTGACTTTTAATTAACTTGATGATTATTTAAATCTTGCTTAATTTTTATTTTGAAATATAGTACATGTGGGTGCATGAAACACTCCACAGAAAACAGGCAAATGAGCTCTTTTAGAAACAAGGAGGCTCTTGCTCTACAAATAAAGAAATAAAATCCCCTGATGTCAGCTGAGATTTTGCTTACTTGCTTTTGCATTAAAGGTAAAATGAAGGGCATACAACAGTGTTCACTGTAAGGCTTTCTGCTAAAATGAATGTTATAATGAAATATAGAAGTAGAATTTTCCCAGGTGACTTTTATACCCTTCAGGAAATCATTATCACCTACAGCATTTCTATCTATATCCTCAGATTTGTCATTTGGTTCTGAAACATAGTCAGTGTGTTCTAAATCACTGGAAAAATGAAGACAAGGTACCTTCATGTCAACATGCACTTGTTTGCAACTTTGCAAAATAATTGTTAGGTCCGTCCACTGCACCAAAACAAGTAGAATAGCAGGATGTACTATGTACAAAATCTTACTAATTCTTTCCATTTAATACAATAATCATTGGTGTGATAAGAAAATATATCAAATGAGATGACTCTGATTTCTTTCTTTATAGTACATTACAGCTTATAATCACACAAGTCAACAGCATGATCACATGTAAAGAAATGTCTATATTTCTTGCATATTATAATAATCTTTCATATGTAAGTATACTTCAGAATAAAATTAACAATCATATCAATATCTTAAATAAGTGAACCAAATTACTTACAGCAAAGGGAGTAAGTCAAAAATCCTCTGCTATTAATGTTTGTATATGGTGTAAGCAATAGTAATCTACAAATAATTTTTGTCATACATGTATAAAATATCTTTTCATTGGTGGAGCTGTGGCTTCCAGAAAGATAAGTTGTTTGATAAAGTTTCTTTAAATAAAAAGCAAGCATGTACAATTACATGCTCTTTATACTGTGGTTTTGAGTAAAATATTCATAATTGTTAATTATAATGTAATATTTGTTGTTATTTTCTCAGAGTAGAAAATAACAGAAAGGTAAACTGGAAAATTTGTAATTTTTCAGTTATGAATCAATTATGGATCTATATGTTTTTAAGTAGGAGTTTTGTGTATAATGGGACCTTTCTTAATAACTTATTTTGATATTTTAATATACTTACATAATTTTCTCCTTTCCTTTCATTTTTCCAAACCTGACCATATGCCCATCCTTGCTCATTTTCAAATTCACTGTCTCTTATTTCACTAATTGTTATCACATGCATTTATGAACATGTTTATACATACATATTTCCAAATACAACTTGCTCAGTCTGTGTGATGTTACTAGTATAGATAAGTTTTCAGGGCTAAGCATTTGGTGCTAGATAAACAATTGTTGTGTTCTTCTCTGGGGAAGACTGTCCTACCTTTGCAGCTCTCCAGCACCCATGGATAAACTGGGTTACCTGAAAGGGAGGCTGGAAATGAAAAGGATGGGGGCAGGGTGGAGGGCGGGCAGAGAAGGATGAAGTGAAGACAAAAGTTTCTGATCAAGGTTCAAAGTTTAATTTTCAGTACTGCTTATATAAGGAAAGCCTACAGATCCCATCCTTTGTTTTAGCAGGATCAAGTTGCAAAGCAAACTCAGCAGATGGTCAACTCCTCAAAGCTCCTGTAGTAAATTGCAAATGTAGGAATTGCAACTCCAGCTAGGTTGTAAAACTACTCTGGGTTTGTTTAGCTTACTTAAGCCTGGGGGAAGGGCAGATACCTGCAGTATTCTCTACTTACCTCTAATTCATTTTCTAGGCTTGAAGCCTGAACTTTTTTCTGACCATATTGGCATGTTTATTGGTGTCATTTTTGTTCAGCTTATGTCAAGCAGTTGTGCTGGTGACACTTTATAAGTGTTGCTTTTGACATTTATAGGAGGAACAATGACACAACCCAATGTTCCATGTCTGGCTTTATCAGTCTTTCACTCCCTTTTCTGCAAATTGTTTGGTGTAGAGTTGTGTTGTAGATAGGACTGGGCCCCACAACTATTCACTTTGATTAGTTGTGGCTTTCTGTAATGGTCTCCATCTGTGGTACAGAGTAATTTCCTTAGGACTAAACTTATCCAGAAAATGGAGAAGCTTGTACCTTTCTTGACCCAGTTGTGCCTCAACCAGTGTGCTAGGTCCTGGGCATTCAGTGGTCACCAAAGCACAAATGTATTTAAAATAAAGATTCTCATGGGAAAATGCCAAGAAAAGCAAGCTTTATTAAGAAATACAGACAATAAAATAACTGAGAGAAAAAGAGAGACAGAGAGAGAGAGAGAGAGAGAGACAGAGAGACAGACAGAGAGAGAGAGAGAGAGAGAGAGAGAGACAGAGAGAGAGAGACCCTCCTAATTGTGGGAAGGAATTTTCAGAGACAAAAAGTCCTGATTTCTCATTTAGAGCTTTTATGGGGCTATGACATAAACACGAAAAGGGCAAGCTCTTTACTATTTAGTTGGTAAGGCCTCTTTTGCTTATCATGGATCAAGTCAATGAAGAACCTACATGCCCTGTTTGTGCATGTGGTCCAACAATGGGGATGATTATTCTCTGTTCATGCACTGCCCACTCAGTTAGAGGTCAGCTCACAGAAGTCTTCTCTGTGGCTACCTTTGACTCTGGCTTTGCTAATATTTGTCTGTCAGATGTTTGTCACGTGTCCACTATCACAAGTGTCATTATCCTTTTGTTCTCATATCCACAGAATAACTGCAGTTATTCCTAATTCATTTCTTGTGTTTTATAGTCTGTTGTCTCTTGGCATCAGTGAATGATTTCTAAGAAGATATTTTCACTTAGTGTGTAATAATTGCTGCAATTAAATTATAGAAATATAGAAAATCTAGACTCCAGTATTAATACAGAATATACGACTATAGGAAAAGAAAGAGAGCCTTGCATATATAACACGTGCTTGAATGACTAAGGGGTGAGCAGAGCCCTGTCCTTCTTTCTTAACTTGCTTATCTTATAGCTGGCTACAAACCCTTAAGTGCTTCAGACCCTTCCCTTTTCACCTTCAATTTCCCTTTCAGCTCTAACCTTTGATCTCATTGCAATTCATGTGAGAAATTTTTAGGTTTCAGCATCAGCACTTTCTCCTTACCACCAACAAAGAGCTAGGTCCTGCATATGCTTTTCTATTATACATCTAAAATATAGAACTAGCAATTAGGATTGAACTGATAAGGTACATCAGTTTAAACAAAGAGTAAGAGAGTTCATATTGTGAGCACCTAGTACATCACTTCTATTTTTCACATATTTTCTATATTTCTCTTTCTTCATTTGATTGTACATTGACAGTTGAAATATCAACAACCTACATTGTTTTACGAGTGCCTTTCACACTATCACCAATAACAAGGGAGGTCCCTCATTTCTGACACTAGAGTTTTTGTTGCTATACTATAGTTCTTATAAGTAGCATTATCATTCCAAGTGATATAACTACATTTAAATTACTTGTGCATGTATATACATACACTATATAGTATGTTTATATTTTAAAAATAAATGTAAGATAATGCTTCCCTATGACATCCACAGGTGTCTTTAGTTTTCTTTATCCATCTTTTTTTTCCTCCCTCAGTATTGCCCTCCCTTACCCCATAAGTAAAGCCCCTTCATTCTCCTCATTTACTCATTCATAGCTCCTATGTGCTAGAAACCTACACAGTTAGTGTGTGAAGTCATGGGTTTTGCTGTGGCATTCTCATATATGTATGTAATTACACTTTGCTTACCTACCTCTCTCTCAACCAGCCTGAACTGATTCAGTGTACACTTTTGTGTTTATTTATGGGTTTTCTATTGCATTGACTTTTGTTTCTATTTTGAATGCTAGTACCATTTTGCTTGTCCTGGTCTCTTTCTTCAGACAAGCTAGAATAATCTGAGATGTTGGGTGGAACTTACACGAGAAAATACTTCCATCAGATGACTTCTCCGCAGATCTGTTGGGGTATTTTGTTGATTCATGATAGATGTGGATCTTTTTATTTGCTATCCTCTAGAGTCTTTGTGTGTGTGTGTATGTGTGTGTGTGTGTTTGTGTGTGTGTAACTGTAGTATGCCACAATACGTAGACATCTGAGGACAACATTCTGAATCATTTTTGTACTTCTACCATGTGGCACTCAGTTACCAAACTCAGATCTCTTTGCTTGGTAGCAATTTTTTTACCTATTGAGCTATCTTGCTGGAATTTGAATCTTAATAAAGCAGAACAATGTGTATTATTGTTCTAATATTTAGATTTTAAAAGTAAATATTAAGCAGTTTGAACTTTCACTGCCTCTTACACTGGGTTATTTAACTTGCTTAAGATTCACTGTCTCCTTCACATGTCATCGTTCAGAGGAATTACAACGATATATGAGTAATTGTAAGTGACAGATCCACATGACCTGAAATGTATCTCTTGAACAACTTTGTCCTTTGATGAAAACTTTTCATATACTTTCCTTGAATTCCAGCAATAGAAAGGTGTTTTTTCTTCAAAATTAATTTTACTTTTAAATTGTCTGTATATGTTTATGTAGTTTGTGGGCGTGGGGGTGGGGTATAAGACTGTGAGTGTAGGTGTTTTCAGAAGTCAGAGGCATTGGATCTGAAGTTAGAGGTAGTTGTGAGCTGCTTGACCTCGGTGTTGGGAGCCAAATGTTTATCCTTTTGTGAGTGTAGTGTTCAACACTATGAACAGTTTGATAAGTGTGTGTGTGTATTCATGTTTAATGAGAAAAATGGTTGCATGTATTATTTTATTTTAAGCTTTATATATTGTGTAATAAAAATTAATGCTTCATAGAAAGGACAGTTAGGTGCACCTAAGAGGTCTTGGATGATTCTGATGTCACCAAAATGTCACCAATGAGAAACTCTGCTTTCCCTTAGGCTGCTCAGGGAAAGCTAGTCTTTAAAGGTCTGTGTGCAATTAAATTTGAACCAATCATGCAGTTTTCTCATTAGGAGGTTTCAATCTGTCATCATAAATTGATTCATCCATGGGAAAATATAATTTCAGAGATTAAAAAAATTTTTTTAATTAAGAGTTGTCCTAAAATTCTCCTCTAATTACCAAAAAATTGAGTTACAGGAGTTTGCCACCACACCTAGCTACATATGTGACCTAATACTTACTTAATTTAATGGTGGAGGCTTTTTCCTCCACTAATTTACTTATTTATTCACTTTACATCCTGGGTGTGGCTCTTCCTCTTCCCAGTCCCGTCCTTTACACAGATCCTCCCTCCATCTCTCCTCCCCTTTTACAGTGAAAAGGGGGAGGCCCTTCCTGGGTTCTAAACTACCCTGGCAAAATTTAATAAGGAGGACTAGGCATATCCTCTCTGAGGCTGGACAAGGCAGCCTAGTTAGGGGAGCAGGATCCACAGGTAGACAATAGAGTAGTGGACAGCATCCATTTCAGTTATTGGAGGATCAGTATGAAGACCGAGCTGCATATATGCTATAAATGTGCAGGTGGCCTCAGATCAGCCAATGTAAGCCCTTTAGCTTGTGGTTCAGTTTCCAGGAGCTCCCAAGAGTCCATGTTCATTAAATCTGCTAACTTTCTTGTGGTGTCTATCTCCTCTCTGGGTCTGGCAATCATTTCCCAACTCATCCACAAGACTCCTGAGCTCTGTCTAATGTTTTGCTGTGATTCTCAGCTTCTGCGTGGAGCCTCACAGCAACAGGTATGTCTGTCTGCAAGCATAACATACTCTTTAATAGTATCACAGATTAGTTCTTGCCCATGGAATGATGTCAAGTTTGGCAAGTCATTGATTGGTTAATCATTCTGTCTGTCTCTGCTCCATCTTTGTCTCTAGGCTTCTTTTAGGCAGGACAAATTTGGGGTTGAAGATTTTATGAGTGGTTTGCTGTTCTTATTCCTCCACTGAGATTCCTGTCTGGATACAGGAGGTAGCCACTTCAGGCTGCAAATCCTCCACAGCTCAGAGTTTCAGCTAGAGTCACCCTCAGAGACTCCCTGGAGTGTTCCCCATCCCAGGTCTCTGGCTCATCCTAGAGACCTCCCTTCCTGCTGATTTCTGCTCATTCTCCCAGGCCTCTGGCACTGGCCCTCCCTATGCCTGATCCCCTGCCCTCCTACCCCATACCTCTCCTCATACCCTCTCCCAATCAGTTCCCTTCCTTCATCTACCTCCAATGACTATTTAATTTTCTTTTCCTGAGTGACATTCAAACACCCTTCCTTTGGCCCTCCTTGTTAATTAGCTTCTATGATTCCATGGATTTCCTGCATTTATGTGTAATATCCATTTTTAAGTTGATACCTCCCATGAATGTCCATTTGGGTCTAGGTTACTTCATTCAGTATGATATTTTCTAGTACCATCAATTTGCCTGCAAAATTCTTGATTTCCTTGTTTTTAATAACTGTATAGTATTCCATTTGGGTGAATGAACCACGTTTTCTTCATCCATTCTTCAGTTGAGAGACATCTCAACTTGTTTCCAGTTTCTGGTTATTATAAATAAGGCTGCTATGAACATACTTGAGCAAGTGTCCTTGTATTATGGTGGAACATCTTTTGGGTAGAGCCATTTAATTAATTAAAAGGAAGATTCTTTTAATAATTTAATGGGAGAGACTTTTATCTGCCAACACCCTTGTACACATAGCCTGACTCTGTGCAATGCTGGCCCTCAATATTAGGCTTATTCTCTACACTGTGACTTTTATACAGAGAGTAATGTCCACTATAGTCAAGAAAATAACTCTGAGAGACAGGAGCAGAATATCAAATATGAAAGTGGTTCAAAGAAATAAAACCACCAAACATGGTTAGAAGTCTATGGCTAAGAATATCTAAGGAACACAGACAAGTGAATTCATAGCAGACAAGCCATTTTCCAAATGATCTGCATTTGACCTCTATTGTATTTACAGGCCCTCTCAAGATAGTGAAGATTGTGTCTCCCATTGTTTCCTTTGACTGTTAACTTGTGAAGAGGACAGAACTCAAGACTAAGACTGGAAAGCTGCAGCATCATTGTTTCACATGTTTGGGTTACTTTCTTTCCTAGATTAAAGTGGCCCACTGTGTGTGTGTGTGTCTGTGTCTGTGTGTGTGTGTCTGTGTGTGTCTGTGTCTGTGTCTGTGTCTGTGTGTCTGTCTGTGTCTGTGTCTGTGTCTGTGTCTGTGTCTGTGTCTGTGTGTCTGTGTGTCTGTGTGTGTGTAGGAGGGTTCCAGTGTCGGGACATGAGTGTGGAGATCAGAGGACACCTTGAATTAGTCCATCAAGAGGTTTTAAACCAGATTATTAGGCTTGGCAGAGAGCAACTTTAGCTTTAAACAATTCATTCTTAAAAATTCATTCATATATATTGTTTTCTTAAAATGTTCTCATTTCATTTCATTTCTCATAGTCAAAAGGAGGATGAAACATTTATTTATTAATCATTTTTCTACTTACAATAATATGTTGACTTGATCATCAATATTTTATATGGGAAAATAAATATATGCAATTGTTTTTAAAAAAAAAGCCAAT
Source organism: Mus musculus (assembly GCF_000001635.26). NCBI lineage: Eukaryota > Metazoa > Chordata > Mammalia > Rodentia > Muridae > Mus > Mus musculus. The sequence continues at coordinate 40,255,723 of NC_000068.7, forward strand.
CAAGAAAGAAAGACAACAGAGTGATATTTTGGCAGTTGCAGTTCCTATTCATAAACAGATCTTGTTGTTAATTAAGACAATATGATTTTATAGAAGAATGCACTGGAACATTAATTAAACTGAAGTTTAATCTGTTTTATTGGAGTCTATGTTTGCCTAGTTCTGTGTAAACTTGCCATTTGTACACATAAAATGAAAGATGGATCTGTCACAATCTCTTCCAAATGTTATTTGCAAATATCTACTCAAATATAAACCCCAAACATCAGAATCGAGCTCCATTGTGCCATGTCTCTGTATCTGTGGGTTTCCTACAGTATCAAATAATGGTAGAGATGCTCTTGTCATGCAGGCTCTGATCGTTATGTGCAGATCACATCAAAGTTTAAATGCCTAATTAATAGAAAGGAAGAATCTCTCCACTTAAAATAAAGGAAAATATTAGTAAAATATGTGCTGTGCCACTTGGTCTCCATTTAAATAGTTTCTAGGAAATCATTTAAAGTTCTAAACTACGGAGTTGAAATAGTTTTAAACAAAACCCCTAACCATAACTCTAACCCTAACTATAGTTAGTATAGTGTATGGACAGCTACACAGTGTTTAATTTTCAATACAATATTTTCAAATAAAAGAGGTTTTGAAAATTCACCCAGTGGATTTTTTCAAAACCTCTACTATCTTGTCATGTTTAATTTACAAGACTAAACATCAAGTTTCAACTGGAATTGGACAACATCCTGTTGGCACCAATCTTGCCATTAGTTTAAATGTGAACAGCATGCACATGCATTTCTACAGGGCACACCTGCTTTCCACCTGCAAAACAGACTGCAGGAGATGCAGGTCAAGGACACAGAATGCAATTTACAGTTGACAACATCAATTTAATATATTCTCCCTTTAGTGTAATATGAATTGAGGCTAGTTTGTGTGTGTGTGTGTTCTCAGAACATTTCTAACAGACACAGTAGCAATACTGAAAGGCTATTTTAAAACTATTGAAACCATTAGCAAATATTTATTGAGAACTACTATAAGCATATTTTTTTTTTGTGGGGAAACAGAACTCAGTTCAAAGAATAGCCTTTGGGGGAAACAAGTATTAAATTAACTTTTATGAGACTCAGCTTCCTACAATTGTTGGGGTAAGTAAGGAATGGATGATCTTTGCTTTCTCATTAGGTTACATAGAAAGAATACAGCACTCATTACCTACTACATTTTTGATTAATTTTAATTTATAATATTTCAATTTACTCTCTGCAAAAGCACCTTAGGTCTAACAATAATAATTTTACAATTTTGATAAAACAGTAAATAATTCATATTTTTAATTATTTTTATTATTATTATATATTTTTTATTTACATTTCAAATGTTATCCCCTTTCCCGGGTTCCCCTCTGAAAACTCTCTATCCCCTACCCCTTACCCTGCTCACTAACCCACCCACTGTGTTTCCTGGCCCTGCCATTCCCCTAATACTGGGGAACAGAATCTTCACAGGACCAAGGGCCTCTCCTCCCATTGATGACCAACTAGGCCTTCCTCTGATGCATATGCAGCTAGAGCCATGAGTTCCACAATGTGTAATCTTTGGTTGGTGGTTTAGTCCCAGTGAGCTCTGGGGTTACTGATGAGTTCATATTGTTGTTCCTCCTATGAGGCTACAATCCCCTTCAGCTCCTTAGGAACTTTCTCTAGCTCCTTCATTGGGGACCCTGTGCTCTATCCAATGGATGGCTGTGAGCATCCACTTCTGTATTTGTCAGGTACTAGCAGAACCTCTCAGGAGACAGCTAAATCAGGCTCTTGTCAGCAAGCTCTTGTTGGCATCCACAATAGTGTCTGGGTTTGGTGGTTGTATATGGGATGGATCCTTTGGGATGGGCAGTCTATAGATGGTCATTCCTTCAGTCTCTGCTCCACACTTTGTCTCTGTAACTCCTTCTATGGGTATTTTGTTCCCCCTTCTAAGAAAGATCGAAGTATCCACACTTTGGTCTTCCTTCTTTTTGAGTTTCATGTGTTTCGCAAATTGTATCTTGAATATTCTTTTTAGTATCTTGAGTATAGCTTTTGGGGTAATATTCATTTATTAGTGAGTGCATATCTTGTGTGTTCTTTTGTGATTGAGTTACTTCACTGCTGCAGATGAACCTCAATTGTGTCCTCAATCTGCAGGAAATGGGGTTCTGGTTACAGGTGAGTAAGGTGTTGGCGAAAAAGGTGACAAATAGACAGGACACAAGGGAGTGGTGTATCTGGATGTATTTTCTCAAAGCAAGCACCAGTCTTATAATACAGAAGAAAAACAAGAAAGCTAGGCAAATACATCCATCAAGGTACACTGGTTCTTAACATAAAACAAAGAAAATGCATACATAAAAAGATGGTGGGAGCAAGGCCGTGTTTACAACTGAGAGTAGGAGCAACACCTTAATTAAGATCAGATAAAACACAGGAGCCAGGTGAACGCTCTGATATAATGATTGTTAAACCCACCACCAGGGGTACTTTAGTAAATACCTGATTATGCTATTCCTCTGGGCCTAGTGAAAAACCTGGAGGAGGGGAATTCTGTTCTACTAACCCTTTCATGAATAATACTACAACTCACCTATTTCCTAGGCTATTGTGTATTCCTGTGTTTGGGTGTGACTCATCTATTGTCCTAAGTAACTACTATGTAGACTAGCCCTGAGCTTTTCTAGCTCTGTTCAAGTACATTGTAATGCCTAATTAGTTTCACTGTTTCTACTAGAGGTAAATTTGAGTGTTACTGATTAGGCAATATTCTTACTGAATTCCAAGCTCAGGTTTGGCTTCAAGGACTTTCTAGGACATTGCAACACTGGTGGAGGCTTAGCTCTATGTCAAAATCAATCCCCAAAGACACTTATAATAAACCAATACTGAAAGAAAGTATAGAGATCCATATACCAGACTAACATGGGGACAGGTTTTGAGTGTGCATGCCATGGGAATGCCAAGGTTCCAGGAGGCTAAGTTTCCGTGAAACTCTTTGCCTCAGGACTGCTTCCAGGTTTCTAAACCTGTCAAGCAGACTTCACTGGAATGGATGTAGCACCTCACTCAGAATGATGTCATCCAGATCCATCCATTTGCCTAAGAATTTCATAAACTTATTGTTTTTAATAGCTGCATAGTTGTCCATTGTGTAAATGTATCACATTTTCTGTATCCATTTTCTGTTAAGGGACATCTGCGTTCTTTCCTGCCTTTGGATATTATTTTTAAAAAAGGCCACTATGAACATAGTGAAGTATGTGTCCTTATTACATGTTGGAGCATCTTCTGGGTATATGCCCAGTAGTTGTATCTCCCATGTTCATGAATTGTCAGGATCAATATAGTAAAAATGGCCATCTTGCCAAAATCAATCTCTAGATTCAATGCAATCCCCATCAAAAATCCAACTCAATTCCTCACAGAGTTAGAAAGGGCAGTTTGCAAATTCATCTGGAATTACAAAAAACCTAGGATAGCAAAAACTATTCTCAACAATAAAAGAACTTCTGGTAAAATCACAATCCCTGACTTCAAGCTCTACTACAGAAAAATTGTGATAAAAAAACTGCATGGTACTGGTAAAATGGCAGACAGGTAGATTAACAGAAAAGAACTGAAGACCCAGAAATTCATTCTTAATATATGAATACTTTTAATTAATTTTTAAAAAGAAATCAATACAGGGTGTGCATGGAGTTTTAGAAGTTGGTGACAAACATTGAAAAAACAAAAGTTAATATACATTCTTAGAACAAGACATCCCAGAAACTTCAAAATAAATAATAAATTTCAATCTCTTCAAAATATTTTTATTTTTGCCAAGTAAGACAAATTGTGTAGGGAGGCAATGCATTTTTCATGGTCTCTTCTCACCTTTAGAGTATAAAACTATAACAGTGTTACATTGAGAAGTGAACATCACAGGAATTTTTATGGATTGTCTTCAGAAAACTGTAATTATGTACCACATCTCAATGAATCCAAGGAAGGTGGAAAACCAATAAAGGAGCTGGAAAATTAGCCACACACTAAGAAACATACCACATATTTGTTTCTTCTATTAATGTGTGAAGTACATTCATCTTAAATTACTATGTATAAAATCAAAGCACTCCATGATATATTATTTTTAGACTAATTAAAAACCTAATGTATAAAAACTATGCACTTCAGTGTATTCTTTACCATTTTCTGTAAATATGCCGACATTAGTCAATGACCCAATGAAAACAGATTTTTAGGGTAAGCAAAAATCAACCAATGTTCACTGTGATTTTCATGAGTAATAATAGTTACATGACTGTACTGGCTGGTTTCGTGTGTCAACTTGACAAAAGCTGGAGTTATCACAGAGAAAGGAGCTTCAGTTAGGGAAATGCCTCCATGAGATCCAGCTGCGGGGCATTTTCTCAGTTAGAGATCAAGGGGGAAGGGCCTATTGTGGGTGGGACCATCTCTGGGCTGGTAGTCTTGGGTTCTTCTATAAGAGAGCAGGCTGAGCAAGCCATGGAAAGGAAGCCAGTAAACAACATCTCTCCATGGCCTCTGCATCAGCTCCTGCTTTTTTACCTGCTTGAGTTCCAGTCCCGACTTCCTTTACTGATGAACAGCAATGTGGAAATGTAAGCTGAATAAATCCTTTCCTCCCCAGTTTGCTTCTTGGTCATGATGTTTGTGCAGGAATAGAAACCCTGACTAAGATACATGACAATCGATAATTTTTTGAGCTTGGAAATATGAGTTTCTATATTAAAAGTTTAGGTATCTGGACAATTTTAGTTTTCTCCATACCCTAATGGATGAATTTCTAAAATATTTATACTACTAAAGAAATAAATATTAAATTGTCTGTCAAATTATATACCCAATAATGTTTGGCATAGAGATTTGCTACTAGATGAACCCTTTATATTTTCTTTATATATTATTATTTTTTAAGACAGAATCCCATTACATAACCATAAGAAGCTTTGAATTTGCTTTAAAGATTGGCCTAGCCTCAATACCACTGATAGTCACCTGCTTCTGGTTCCATCGTTGTTCCATTAAAGTGTATGGCACCATACTCAGCATAGGAAGCCTCTTCATACCTAAGGATATTATACTAAAAACACAAGGTCTGACATGTTTTCATAATCTACATTCTCATTCAAATGCTTCATGACAGTGAAACAGAAGTGGTAAAATATTTGTTTCAAAGTTCTATAAAAATTGTAGTATTTTCTATTACTTTTATTTTTATGTACATGTATGTGGGTGAACCTCATTGTCTGAATGTGTACCACATTTATTCCATGCTCATGAAGGCTAGAAGAGGGTGTTACATTGCCTGAAATGGTGTTACAAGCATGGGGAGCCACCTGGTGTAGATGTAAGGAACTTTGGTCTTCTGTAAGAAGAGTAAGTGTTCTTAATCACTTAGCACCTTCTCTAGGCACCTGAAATAATATTTTTTGAAATGTTCTTGGAATATTTACTAAATTTTCTGATAATAGTGTTTTTAGCTGTCCTACTAAAGACCTGTTTGACAACTCAGAAGTCCTCAAAAATTTGTTTTTTAATCATTTTATTTATTACATTACAAATGATATCCACTTTCCTGTTTACCTCTCAACAAACACCCCATCCCATGCCCCTCCCCTTTGCCTATATGATGGTGCTCCTTGACCCACTCACCCACTCCTGCCTCACTACTTTGCATTCACCTATGGTGGGGCATTAGGCCTCCACAGGACCAAGGACCTCCCCTCCCACTGATGCCAGGTAAGGGCCTCCTCTACTATATATGTAGCTAGAGCCATAGATCAATCCATATGTACTCTTTGGTTGTTGGTTTAGACCCTGGCAGGTTTGGGTAGTCCAATTAGTTGATATTGTTCATTCTATGAGGGTGAAATCCTCTTTTTCAGTTTTTTTTTTTTTTGTTTGTTTGTTTTTTTTTTTTTTTACTAGCTCTTCAATTGTTGTCCCCAGGTTCAGTCTGTTGGCTGGCTTTGAGTATCTGCATCTGTATTAGTCAGGTGCTTGAAAAACCTCTCAGGGGACAGCCATACCAAGGTCCTGTCACCAATTACTTCTTGGCATCAACAATAGTGTTTGACATTGGTGTCTGCAGAAGGGATGGATCCCTAGGTGGGACAGTCTCTGGATGGCCTTTCCTTCAATCTTTCTCTGCTCCAATTTTTTGTCCCTGCATTTTCTTTAGACAGGAATTATTCTGGGTTAAAATTTTTGAGATGGATAAGTAGTCCCATCCCTCAACTGGGGGCCGTGTCTATCTACTGGAACTGGTCTCTACAGGTTCTATCTCCATTTTACTGGGTATTTTGGCTAATGTCATCCACACTGGGTCCTGGGAGCCTCTAGCTTCCCTAGCATCTGGTACCTTCTAGTATCTACCCCCAGTTTTCCATCCCCCATTACCATATTTCTATTCAATTATCTGACCCTCAGTAGTTTTCTCCTGTTCCTTCCAATACCTGATCCTGCCCCACCCCCCATTTCCCTCACCCTGATCTCACAACCCAAGGTTCCTCCTACCCTATACCTCCTGTGATTATTTTGATGCACCATTCTATTTGGAACTGAAGTATTCACACATTGGTCTTCCTTCTTAAGCTTCAAAAACTTGGTGGATTGTATGATGAATGTTTTCAGTCTTTCGGCTAATATCAACTTATCAGTGAGTACATACCATGTATGTTCATTTGTGTCTGGGTTACCTCACTCAGAATGATAGTTTCTAGTTTCATGCATTTGAGTATGAATTTCAGGAAGTTATTGTTTTTTTTTCTTTCCATTTTTTATTAGGTATTTAGCTCATTTACATTTCCAATGCTATACCAAAAGTCCCCCATACCCACCCACCCCCACTCCCCTACCCGCCCACTCCCCCTTTTTGGCCCTGGCGTTCCCCTGTACTGGGGCATATAAAGTTTGCGTGTCCAATGGGCCTCTCTTTCCAGTGATGGCCGACTAGGCCATCTTTTGATATATATGCAGCTAGAGTCAAGAGCTCCGGGGTACTGGTTAGTTCATAATGTTGATCCACCTATAGGGATGCAGATCCCTTTAGCTCCTTGGGTACTTTCTCTAGCTCCTCCATTGGGAGCCCTGTGATCCATCCATTAGCTGACTGTGAGCATCCACTTCTGTGTTTGCTAGGCCCCGGCATAGTCTCACAAGAGACAGCTACATCTGGGTCCTTTCAATAAAATCTTGCTAGTGTATGCAATGGTGTCAGCGTTTGGATGCTGATTATGGGGTGGATCCCTGGTTATGGCAGTCTCTACATGGTCCATCCTTTCATCTCAGCTCCAAACATTGTCTCTGTAACTCCTTCCATGGGTGTTTTGTTCCCAAATCTAAGGAGGGGCATAGTGTCCACACTTCAGTCTTCATTCTTCTTGAGTTTCATGTGTTTAGCAAATTGTATCTTATATCTTGGGTATCCTAGGTTTTGGGCTAATATCCACTTATCAGTGAGTACATATTGTGTGAGATCCTTTGTGAATGTGTTACCTCACTCAGGATGATGCCCTCCAGGTCCATCCATTTGGCTAGGAATTTCATAAATTCATTCTTTTTAATAGCTGAGTAGTATTCCATTGTGTAGATGTACCACATTTTCTGTATCCATTTCTCTGTTGAGGGGCATCTGGGTTCTTTCCAGCTTCTGGCTATTATAGATAAGGCTGCTATGAACATAGTGGAGCATGTGTCCTTCTTACCAGTTGGGGCATCTTCTGGATATATGCCCAGGAGAGGTATTGCTGGATCCTCCGGTAGTACTATGTCAAATTTTCTGAGGAATCACCAGACGGATTTCCAGAGTGGTTGTACAAGCCTGCAATCCCACCAACAATGGAGGAGTGTTCCTCTTTCTCCACATCCTCGCCAGCATCTGCTGTCACCTGAATTTTTGATCTTAGCCATTCTGACTGGTGTGAGGTGGAATCTCAGGGTTGTTTTGATTTGCATTTCCCTGATGATTAAGGATGTTGAACATTTTTTCAGGTGCTTCTCTGCCATTCGGTATTCCTCAGGTGAGAATTCTTTGTTCAGTTCTGAGCCCCATTTTTTAATGGGGTTATTTGATTTTCTGAAGTCCACCTTCTTGAGTTCTTTATATATGTTGGATATTAGTCCCCTATCTGATTTAGGATGGGTAAAGATCCTTTCCCAATCTGTTGGTGGTCTCTTTGTCTTATTGACGGTGTCTTTTGCCTTGCAAAAACTTTGGAGTTTCATTAGGTCCCATTTGTCAATTCTCGATCTTACAGCACAAGCCATTGCTGTTCTGTTCAGGAATTTATCCCCTGTGCCCATATCTTCAAGGATTTTCCCCACTTTCTCCTCTATAAGTTTCAGTGTCTCTGGTTTTATGTGAAGTTCTTTGATCCATTTAGATTTGACCTTAGTACAAGGAGATAAGTATGGATCGATTCGCATTCTTCTACATGATAACAACCAGTTGTGCCAACACCAATTGTTGAAAATGCTGTCTTTCTTCCACTGGATGGTTTTAGCTCCCTTGTCGAAGATCAAGTGACCATAGGTGTGTGGGTTCATTTCTGGATCTTCAATTCTATTCCATTGTTCTACTTGTCTGTCTCTATACCAGTACCATGCAGTTTTTACCACAATTGCTCTGTAGTAAAGCTTTAGGTCAGGCATGGTGATTCCACCAGAGGTTCTTTTATCCTTGAGAAGAGTTTTTGCTATCCTAGGTTTTTTGTTATTCCAGATGAATTTGCAAATTGCTCCTTCTAATTCGTTGAAGAATTGAGTTGGAATTTTGATGGGGATTGCATTGAATCTGTAGATTGCTTTTGGCAAGATAGCCATTTTTACAATGTTGATCCTGCCAATCCATGAGCATGGGAAATCTTTCCATCTTCTGAGATCTTCTTTAATTTCTTTCTTCAGAGACTTGAAGTTTTTATCATACAGATCTTTCACTTCCTTAGTTAGAGTCACGCCGAGATATTTTATATTATTTGTGACTATTGAGAAGGGTGTTGTTTCCCTAATTTCTTTCTCAGCCTGTTTATTCTTTGTGTAGAGAAAGGCCATTGACTTGTTTGAGTTAATTTTATATCCAGCTACTTCACCGAAGCTGTTTATCAGGTTTAGGAGTTCTCTGGTGGAATTTTTAGGCTCACTTATATATACTATCATATCATCTGCAAAAATTGATATTTTGACTTCCTCCTTTCCAATTTGTATCCCCTTGATCTCGTTTTGTTGTCGAATTGCTCTGGCTAATACTTCAAGTACTATGTTGAAGAGGTAGGGGGAAAGTGGGCAGCCTTGTTTAGTCCCTGATTTTAGTGGGATTGCTTCCAGCTTCTCTCCATTTACTTTGATGTTGGCTACTGGTTTGCTGTAGATTGCATTTATCATGTTTAGGTATGGGCCTTGAATTCTTGATCTTTCCAAGACTTTTATCATGAATGGGTGTTGGATCTTGTCAAATGTTTTTTCTGCATCTAACGAGATGATCATGTGGTTTTTGTCTTTGAGTTTGTTTATATAGTGGATTACATTGATGGATTTTCGTATATTAAACCATCCCTGCATCCCTGGAATAAAACCTACTTGGTCAGGATGGATGATTGCTTTAATGTGTTCTTGGATTCGGTTAGCGAGAATTTTATTGAGGATTTTTGCATCGATATTCATAAGAGAAATTTGTGAAGTTCTCTATCTTTGTTGGATCTTTCTGTGATTTAGGTATCAGAGTAATAGTGGCTTCATAAAATGAGTTGGGTAGAGTACCTTCTACTTCTATCTTGTGAAGAAGTTTGTGCAGAACTGGAATTAGATCTTTGAAGGTCTGATAGAACTCTGCACTAAACCCGTCTGGTCCTGGGCTTTTTTTTGGCTGGGAGACTATTTATAACTGCTTCTATTTCTTTAGGGGATATGGGACTGTTTAGAAGGTCAACTTGATCCTGATTCAACTTTGGTACCTGGTATCTGTCCAGAAATTTGTCCATTTCGTCCAGGTTTTCCAGTTTTGTTGAGTATAGCCTTTTGTAGAAGGATCTGATGGTGTTTTGGATTTCTTCAGGATCTGTTGTTATGTCTCCCTTTTCAGTTCTGATTTTGTTAATTAGGATTTTGTCTCTGTGCCCTCTAGTGAGTCTAGCTAAGGGTTTATCTATCTTGTTGATTTTTTCAAAGAACCAACTCCTCGTTTGGTTAATTCTTTGAATAGTTCTTCTTGTTTCCACTTGGTTGATTTCACCCCTGAGTTTGATTATTTCCTGCCGTCTACTCCTCTTGGGTGAATTTGCTTCCTTTTTTCTAGAGCATTTAGATGTGTTGTCAAGCTGCTAGTATGTGCTCTCTCCCGTATCTTCTTGGAGGCACTCAGAGCTATGAGTTTCCCTCTTAGAAATGCTTTCATTGTGTCCCAAAGGTTTGGGTACGTTGTGGCTTCATTTTCATTAAACTCTAAAAAGTCTTTAATTTCTTTCTTTATTCCTTCCTTGACCAAGGTATCATTGAGAAGAGTGTTGTTCAGTTTCCACGTGAGTGTTGGCTTTCTGTTATTTTTTTTGTTATTGAAGATCAGCCTTAGTGCATGGTGATCTGATAGGATACATGGGACAATTTCAATATTTTTGAATCTGTTGAGGCCGTTTTTGTGACCTATTATGTGGTCAGTTTTGGAGAAGGTACCATGAGGTGCTGAGAAGAAGGTATATCCTTTCGTTTTAGGATAAAATGTTCTGTAGATATCTGTCAGATCCATTTGTTTCATCACTTCTGTTAGTTTCAGTGTGTCCCTGTTTAGTTTCTGTTTCCATGATCTGTCCATTTGTGAAAGTGGTGTGTTGAAGTCTCCCACTATTATTGTGTGAGGTGCAATGTGTGCTTTGAGCTTTACTAAAGTTTCTTTAATGAATGTGGCTGCCCTTGTATTTGGAGCATAGATATTCAGAATTGAGAGTTCCTCTTGGAGGATTTTACCTTTGATGAGAACGAAGTGCCCCTCCTTGTCGTTTTTGATGACTTTGGGTTGGAAGTCAATCTTATCAGATATTAGGATGGCTACTCCAGCTTGTTTCTTCATACCATTTGCTTGGAAAATTGTTTTCCAGCCTTTTATTCTGAGGTAGTGTCTATCTTTTTCACTGAGATGTGTCTCCTGTAAACAGCAAAATGTTGGGTCTTCTTTGTGTAGCCAGTTTGTTAGTCTATGTCTTTTTATTGGGGAGTTGAGACCATTGATGTTAAGAGATATTAAGGAAAAGTAATTGTTGCTTCCTGTTATTTTTGTTGTTAAAGTTGGCATTCATTTCTTGTGGCTGTCTTCTTTTAGGTTTGTTGAGGGATTACCTTCTTGTTTTTTCTAGGGCATTGTTCCCGTTCTTGTATTGGTTTTTTTCTGTTATTAACCTTTGAAGGGCTGGATTCGTGGTAAGATAATGTGTGAATTTGGTTTTATTGTGGAATACTTTGGTTTCGCCATCTATGGTAATTGAGAGTTTGGCTGGGTATAGTAGCCTGGGCTGGAATTTGTGTTCTCTTAGTGTCTGTATAACATCTGTCCAGGCTCTTCTGGCTTTCATAGTCTCTGGTGAAAAATCTGGTGTAATTCTGATAGGCTTGCCTTTGTATGTTACTTGACCTTTTTCCCTTACTGCTTTTAGTATTCTATCTTTATTTAGTGCATTTGTTGTTCTGATTATTATGTGTCGGGAGGAATTTCTTTTCTGGTCCAGTCTATTTGGAGTTCTGTAGGCTTCTTGTATGTTTATAGGTATCTCTTTCTTTATATTTGGGAAGTTTTCTTCAATAATTTTGTTGAAGATGTTTGCTGGTCCTTTGAGTTGAAAATCTTCATTCTCATCCACTCCTATTATCCGTAGGTTTGGTCTTCTCATTGTGTCCTGGATTTCCTGGATATTTTGAGTTAGGATCTTTTTGCATTTTCCATTTTCTTTGATTGTTGTGCCGATGTTCTCTATGGAATCTTCTGCACCTGAGATTCTCTCTTCCATCTCTTGTATTCTGTTGCTAATGCTCAAATCTATGGTTCCAGATTTCTTTCCTAGGGTTTCTATCTCCAGGGTTGCCTCACTTTGAGTTTTCTTTATTGTGTCTACTTCCCTTTTTAGGTCTAGTATGGTTTTGTTCATTTCCATCACCTGTTTGTATGTTTTTTCCTCTTTTTCTGTAAGGACTTCTACCTGTTTGATTGTGTTTTCCTGTTTTTCTTTAAGGACTTGTAACTCTTTAGCAGTGTTCTCCTGTATTTCTTTAAGTGAGTTATTAAAGTCCTTCTTGATGTCCTCTACCATCATCATGAGATATGCTTTTAAATCTAGGTCTAGGTTTTCGGGTGTGTTGGGGTGCCCTGGACTGGGCGAAGTGGGAGTGCTGGGTTCTGATGATGGTGAGTGGTCTTGGTTCCTGTTAGTAGGATTCCTACGTTTACCTTTCGCCATCTGGTAATCTCTGGAGTTAGTAGTTATAGTTGACTCTGTTTAGAGATTGTTCTTCTGGTGATTCTGTTACCGTCTCTCAGCAGACCTGGGAGAGAGATTCTCTCCTCTGAGTTTCAGTGCTCAGAGCACTCTCTGCTGGCAAGCTCTCTTATAGGGAAGGTGCGCAGATATCTTGTTTTTGGACCTCCTCCTGGTCGAAGAAGAAGGCCCAAAACAGGGCCTCTCTCAGAAGCTGTGTTGCTTTGGCAGTTCCCAGAAGCTGTCAGCTTCTGTGGTGCAGACTCTCACCTGTGCAGACTAAATTCCTAAGTTCCAGGGAGTCCTGGAACCAAGATGGCGACCGCTGCTGCTGAGGCTGGGGCCGCCTCCCAAGCCAGGCGGACACCTGTCCTCTGGTCCGGGACGGTGGCCGGCTGTCTGCGGCCCGCCAAGCGTGCTGCCTCAGCGGCTCTGTGCTTCTGCCTGTCCCAGAAGCTGTCCGGTTCTCTGGCGCACCCTCTAACCTGTTCAGACTAATTTCCTAGGTCCCGCGGAGTCCCGGAACCCAGATGGTGACCGCTGCTGTTGAGGCTGAGGCCGCCTCCCAAGCCAGGCGGACACCTGTCCTCTGGTCCGGACGGTGGCCGGCTGTCTGAGGCCCACCAAGGGTGCTGCCTCAGCCGCTCTGTCGTTATTGTTTTTAGTAGCTGAGTAGTATCCCACTTTGTAAGTACACTACATTTTCTGATTCATTCTTCTGTTGAGGAACGTTTGGGTTGTTTCTATCTTCTGGCTATTATAAATAAGGCTGCTATAAGAATAGTGGAGCATGTGTCCTTGTTATATGTTGGAGCATCATTTGGGTATGTGTCCAGGAGTGGAATAGCTAAGTCTTCAGGTAGAACTATTTCCAATTTTGTGAGGAAACATCAGACTGATTTCCAGAATGGTTGTACCAGATTGCAATCCCACCAGCAATGGAGTAGGGTTCCTCTTTCTCTACATTTTCACAAACATCTGCTGTCACATGAGTTTTTAATCTTAGCTATTCTGATTGGTGTGAAGTGGAATCTCATTGTTGTTTTGATTTGCATTTCCCTGATGACTAAGGATGTTGAATATTTTTCTCTAGGTACTTCTCAGCTATTAGAGATTCCTCAGTTGAGAATTCTTTGTTTAGCTCTGTACCCCAATTTTATTAGGGCTCTTTGGTTCTCTGGAGTCTAACTACTTATGTTCTTTGTATATTTTGGATATTAGCCCTCTATTGGATGTAGGGCTGATAAGGATCTTTTCCCAATCTGTAGATTGCCATTTTGTCCTATTTTTAAAAATCTCTTTTATTTATTCTTCTTTCATTTATTACAACTCAACTGCAGTTGCCCCTCCCCCAGCCTCTCCCTACTCCAGATCCTTTCACTTCCCTTCAGAAAAGAACAGGCTTTCCAGGGACATCAACCAAAAAGGTATAACAAGCTATAAAACCTGGCATATTTTCATATCAAGGCTGAATGAGGCAACCTAGAAAGAGGGAAAGAGTCCCAAAGGTGGGCAAAAAAGTCATAGATAGTCCATGCTCCCACTGTTAGGAATCCCACAGGAAAATTGAGCTACACAACCATAGCATATATGCAGAGGACCTGGATCAGACATATACAGTCTCCCTGAGAGTCCCTCCAGCTGAGTCTGTGGGCCTGGTTCTTGTGGTGTCTTGATCCCTCTGGCTCTTCCTTGTGCTGTACGTTTTCTTTCTTTGAACCACTCAACTGGTGTTGACAATTCAAGTAAGTTGACCTGACCCCAGGATCCTTTCTGGGAAGGATCCAGTGGGATGTTACGCTCACCTACAAGGCCAAACATCCCCTTGCTCATGGCTGTGGAAATGGAGGGTAGACTTGGTCTGTGATATCAGATATGGATCAGTAGAACAAAACAAGCTTCAAATGTCTGCTGTGGAGTGTCCCTGAGTGATTTGCAACTGAGTCCCATTGTATAATAGACCAATATGTCTCCTTAAATCTTATATGGTTAGGTCTTTTTTTTTTTTTTTTTTTTTTTATAATTAGGTACTTTCTTCATTCACATCTCCAGTGCTAGCCCAAAAGTTCCCCACACCCTCCCTCTCCATTCCCTCACCCACCTACTCCTACTTCCCGGCTATGGCATTCCCCTGCACTGAGGAATATAAAGTCTACACTACCAATGGGCCTCTCTTTCCACTGATGGCCGACCAGGCCATTCTCTGACACATATGTAGCTAAAGAGATGAGCTCCCGGAGGCACTGGTTAGTACATATTGTTGTTCCACCCATAGGGTTGCAGATCCCCTCAGCTCCTTAGGTATTCTCTCTAGCTCCTCTATTGGTGGCCCTGTGATCAATCCAATAGCTGACTATGAGCATCCACTTCTGTGTTTGCAAGGCCCCAGCATAGTCTCACAAGAGACAGCTCTATCATGGTCCTTTTAGCAAAATCCCACTAGTATATGCAATGGTGTCAGTGTTTGAAGGCTGATTATGAGAGATCACTGGATATGGCAGTCTCTAGAAGGTCCATCCCTTCGTCTCAGCTCCGAAATTCGTCTCTGCAACTCCCTCCATGGCCATTTCGCTCGCAATTCTTAGAAGGGGCAAAGCATCCACATCCTGGTCTTCATTCCTCCTGAGTCACATGTGCTTCACAAACTGTATCCTATATCTTGGGTATTATAAGTTTCTGGGCTAATATCAACTTATCTGTGAGTACATAACGTGTGAATTCTTTTGTGATTGGGTTACCTCACTCAGAATGATGCTCTCCAGGTCTATTCATTTGCCTAGGAATTTCATAAATTCATTGTTTTCAATACCTAAGTAGTACTCCATTGTGTAAATATACCACATTTTCTGTATCCATTCCTCTGTTGAGGGGCATCTGGGTTCTTTTAAGCTTCTGACTATTATAAATAAGGCTGCTTTGAACATACTGGAGCATGTGTCCTTCTTACCAGTGGGAACATCTTTTGGATATATGCCCAGGAGAGGTATTGCAGGATCCTCTGGTAGTACTATGTCCAATTTTCTGAGGAACCACCAGACTGATTTCCAGAGTGGTTGTACAAGCCTGCAATCCCACCAACAATGGAGGAGTGTTCCTCTTTCTCCACATCCTTGTCAACAATTGCTGTTACCTGAATTTTTGATCTTAGTCATTCTGACTGGTTTGAGGTGGAATCTCAGGATTGTTTTGATTTGCATTTCCCTGATTAAGGATGTTGAACATTTTTTCAGGTGCTTCTCAGCCATTCAGTATTCCTCAGGTGAGGATTCTTTGTTTAGCTCTGAGCCCCATTTTTTAATGGGGTTATTTGATTTTCTGGAGTCCACCTTCTTGAGTTCTTTATATTGGATATTAGTCCCCTATCTGATTTAGGATAGGTAAAGATCCTTTCCCAATCTGCTGGTGGCCTTTTTATATTATTGACGGTGCCTTTTGCCTTACAGAACCTTTGCAATTTTATTAGGTCCCATTTGTTGATTCTCGATCTTACAGCACAAGCCATTGCTGTTCTATTCAGGATTTTTCCCTCTGTGCCCATATCTTCGAGGCCTTTCCTCACTTTCTCCTCTATAAGTTTCACTGTCTCTGGTTTTATGTTGAGTTCCTTGATCCACTTAGATTTGACCTTTGTACAAGGAGATAGAATGGATTAATTTGCATTCTTCTACATGATAACCACCAGTTGTGCCAGCACCATTTGTTAAAAATGCTGTCTTTTTTCCACTGGATGGCTTTAGCTCCCTTGTCAAAGATCAAGTGACCATAGGTATGTGGGTTCATTTCTGGGTCTTCAATTCTATTCCATTGTTCTACTTGATTGTTGCTATACCAGTACCATGTAGTTTTTATCACAATTGCTCTGTAGTACAGCGTTTGGATTCCACCAGAGGTTCTTTTATCCTTGAGAAGAGTTTTTAATATACTAGTTGTTATTCCAGATGAATTTGCAGATGGCCCTTTCTAATTCGTTGAAGAATTGAATTGGAATTTTGATGGGGATTGCATTAAATCTGTAGATTGCTTTTGACAAGATAGCCATTTTTAATATATTGATCCTGCCAATCCATGATCATGGGAGATCTTTCCATCTTCCTAGATCTTCTTTAATTTCTTTCTTCAGAGACTTGAAGTTCTTATCATACAGATCTTTCACTTCCTTAGTTAGAGTCATGCCAAGGTATTTTACATTGTTTGTGACTATTGAGAGGATCTGCCAATAGCTGACTAATACAGATGCAGATACTCATAGACCTGAGCATATGGACCCCAATAGAAGAGTTAGGGGAAGGACTGAAGGAGGTGAATCAGTTTGCAACCCCATAAGAAGAACAACAATACTAACTAAATGGGCCACCAGGGCTCCTGAGACTAATGTATCAACCAAAGAGTACAAAGGGAAGGACCTATGGCTCTAGCTCCATATGTACCAGAGGATTGCCTAATCTGGCATCAATGGCAGAGAAGGCCCTTGGTCCTGTAGAGGATCAATACTCCAGAGTAAGGTGATACTAGAGCAGTGAGGTGGGAATTGGTAGGTTGGTGAGAGAGCACCCTCATAGAGGCAAAGAGGAGGGGGAATGGGATGGGGTATTTGTGGAGGGGAAAGTGGGAAGGGGGACAACACTTGAAATGTAAATTAAAAAATAGCCAATTTTTAAAAAATGTAACTTAGAAAGGAAAGGACTAATTTCATCTCATACTTCCTAGGTCACACCCTGAAAATGAGTGAATTAAAGGCTGAAACTCAAGGCAGGAAATAAAGCAGAAGAATAACCACATTTATGTGTTTCTCCTCACAGCTTTTTCAGCCCACTTTGATATATAGCCCTGAATCACTTGTCCAGGCTTGGCTTTGACTACTGTTAGTTGTGACTTCTTATATTTATCATCAATCAAGAAAATGCTTCAGAGGCTGGCCTCTGCAAAGAAAACTTCTCAGTTGAGGTTCTTTCCTCCAAAATAACTCTACATTGTGTCAAATTGGAATAAAACTCACTAGTACATGGAGGAAATATAAAAAGGTAAAGATAACACTAAAGGACTTAAATATATAACTCACATGGAAACCTACCACTGTAGAAGCGTCTGAATTATGTAAAATAGCATTACACTAAAACAGGACAACAATAGCCCTCTAGGATGCTAAAATTTAATTTATAAAATCCCAATAACTTTTATGGCCAGGAAAGAAAGTAAGCAGGTTATAGATTTCATCATTCCCTCCCTTCCTTCAGATCCAATCTCTCAGAGATTCATCCCTACCCTTTCATTAGAAAACCCATGGTAGCCATTCCTATATCACTCTGTGCCTCCAAATCCAATCGCATAGTCTCATCTGCAGCAGAATTGATGCAGTCTTCCTTCCTTTAATATACTCATCTCTACTGAATTACATAGATCTTCCCCTCCAAACTTTCTTTCTGAGACCCATTGTTTTGTTATGGCCCTACAAGTCCAGCAAGCACTCCCTTGGAAAACACAGGCCACTCTGACGAGGAAAACAAAAAGGCTAACTGCAGATCTTCACCTCTCCCTCCATTCATCTAAGCCCAGTGCCCTAGTCTAATTCCTACTTCTGTAGCAGATCTTCTGTTATGGGCTTTCCTCTGTTTCTACACTCATTCCCAGGGTGCTAAAAAGATTCTGGTATAACACCCTGCCTTTCTTCTTCTTGTGAAGCCTCTTCATGACATTCAGCCCATCTTCGTTCCAAAATGCCAGGTCCCAATACGCAGAAACACATTTTACTGGGAACCCTTATTGAGCCTCTGTGGAGCTCACACTTATCAGAACTTCTGAAGATTTCCCTACCAAGAAACATAACACCATCCTTACAACTTTTAATATTCTTTTTGTTGTTATTGTTGTTATATCCATAAAATGTTCTAATTATTATTTCCTAAGAAATAATTAGAAATTATTTCTTTTCTGGTAAAGTTTTTTTTTTTTTTTTGGTATTATGTATGCTCTGTGGACTTTGATAGGCATATTCTCCTTAAAACTAGGAAAATTTTATTTTATAATTAAAAAAATATTTTGTGCCAATGACTGTAATGAAAAAAGACCAAGTAATGTATAAAGGCAGATGTATTAGAGAAAACACTGAATTCTCTAAAACCCAGAAGAGCCAGGGCAGATACTCTAAAAGTTCAGAGAGACCACAAATGGCATCCCAGACTAATATAATCTGGCCAAATTTTTTACCACAATACATGGGGAAATGAAGACATTATATCATAAAACCAAATTTAAGAAATATCTATATATAAACTCAATCTCACAGAAGCTATAGAAGGAAACATTCAACATACATTCAAGGAAACAGAGAAAATAAAGAACCCCAAAACAGCAAAATCAAGAGAATGGAGATATACATAAGCACACACACACCACCCCTACCACCAATATCAGCAGCACCACCACCAAGAAGAATAATAACAAAATAACAGGAATAAAAAAACCTTTGGTGACTGCTGTCTATAAAAAAAGACAAAGAATAACAGAATGGGTGATAAAACAGGATCCATCCTAGTGCTGCATCCAAGAAACAGACCTTATCATCAATGACAGACATTGACTTAGAGTAAAGGGTTGGAAAAAAATTTCCAAAGAAATAGATTTAAAAAACAAGTTTACATAGTCATTTTAATATCTAACAATGTAGACTTTAAATAAAAACTAATCAGAACAGATAAAGGAGGACACTACATACACATCAAAAGAAAAATCTACCAAGATACACTGCAATTCTTTTTTTAATGTTAATTTTTTTATTAAATATTTTCATTTACATTTCAAATGCTATCCCCATTCCTAGTTTCTTCTCTGAAAGTTCCCTATACCCTCCCCCCACCCTGCTCCCTAACCCACCCACTTTCCCTTCCTGGACCTGGCATTCCCCTGTACTGGAGCATATTATCTTTGCAAGACCAAGGGCCTCTTCTCCCATTGATGGCCTGCCTACTAGGCCATCCTCTGCTACATATACAACTAGAGATACAAGCTCTGGGGGTACTGGTTAGTTCATATTGTTGTTCCTCCTGTAGGTTTGCAGACCCCTTTAGCTCCTTGGATAGTTTCTCTAGCTCCTTCATTGGGAGCCCTGTGTTCCATTCAATAGATGACTGTGAGCATCCACTTCTGTATTTGACAGGGACTGGCATAGCCTCACAAGAGATAGCTATACCAGGGTCCTGTTAGCAAAATACTTCTGGCCTATTCAATAGTGTCTGGATTTGCTTTTTGTTTTTTGGAATGGATCCCTGGGTGGGGCAGTCTCTTGATGTTCCTTCCTTCCATTTCATCTCTGAACTTTGTCTATGTAACTCCTTCTATGGGTATTGATACTGCAATTCTTAAATATACATTCTTTTTGGCAGATAATGTAACTTTCTCCAAAATTGATCATGCTTTTGTACATAAAGTAGGTTTCAAAAGAGAAAAGATAATTGAAAACAAAACAAAACCAAAACAACAACAACAAAACTGCACTCTGATGACCACAGATTAGAACTGTATATGAACAACAACAGAAATGTTACAAAATCATGGAAACTGAAAACCTCATCAGCGAATATAACATATATTTATTTGTGATTGGGTAAAATATTCTATGTCATTTTGTTTGGTAACCCCAGTTAGCTAAACTCTCTCTCTCTCTCTCTCTCTCTCTCTCTCTCTCTCTCTATCTCTATCTCTATCTCTATCTCTATCTCTATCTCTATCTCTATCTCCAGTCTGGCAGTCTGGATTATCTGCCTAGTCTACAGAACAGAGGTATAGAAAACTCTGTCAGAGTATGAGAGTCAATATGTGATTCAAGCTATAGTAGTGTTTTCTTTATGAATTTGGAGAGATTGGGGATATAAGGCACTTAAAAAAGGCACTTTATGGAAAGTCCGTATCCAACATCAATTTATATAGAGAAACTCAAAGAAATTACACTAATATTAGGAAGAAGGTTGTTCATTTTCTTCATATAAATTCAATATAGTACATGAAGCCTTAGCTAAAGCAGTAATAAAACAAAAGGAGATCAATGAAATACAAATTGGAAAGGAAGAAGTCATAATAGCTTTATTTGCAGATATGATAATATATATAAGTGACTTTAAAAATTCTACCTAAAAACTCCTTCAGCTTGTAAACACTTTCAGAAATGTAGCAGGATACAAAGTTAAACTCAGCAAAACCATTAGCCCTCCTATATACAAGTGACAAATGGTCTGAGAAAACAAATCAAGCAAAATCACTATTCATAATAGTCTTGAATAGTATAAAATATTCTGGGGTATCTCAAACCAAGTAAGTTTAAAAGATTTATAGTAAAAACATGAAGTATTTGAAGAGAGAAATTGAAGAAGATATCAGAAGATGAATATCTTCTATGATCATGAATCAGTTGGATTAGCATAGTAGAAATTGCCATCCTAAAGCAATTCATAGAGCTAATATAACCTGCATCAAATCTCAACCTAATTCTTCACATATCTTGAAAGGACAATTCTTAACTTCATTTGGAAATACAGAAAAAGCAGAATACATAAAAGAATTCTCAATAATAAAGGAACTATTTCAAATTTAACTACAACAATTTCAAGTTGTACTGCAAAGCCATACTGATAAAAATAAACAGCATTATATCACACACACACAGAGATATTCACATATATATACACACACATACATACACATACTAGGATAAACAGACACACACATGCATACACACATATATGTTCATCAATGGAATAAAACTGAATACCTGGACATAAATTCACACACCCATGAACATTTGATTTTTTATGAATAAGCCAAAATATACAATAGAAATAAGAAAGCATCTTTAACAAATGGTGCTAATCAAAGTAGATGGTTGCATACAGAAGAATATAAACAGATAAGTATTTATCACCTTGCAGAAATCTCAGCTCCAATGTGTCAAAGACTACAACACAAAACTAGATACACTGGACTCAATAAAAGAGAAAATATGGGAAAAGCCTTGAAAGTGTCACTGGAGAAGACTTTCTGAGCAGGGGCACCATCAGCACAAGGACTAAGGACAAAAATTAATACATGGGACCTCTTGAAATTCAGAAACTTCTGCACAGCACAAGACACTGTTATCTGAACAAAGCATCAGTCTTCAGAATGGAAAAAGAATTGCACCAACTATAAATCTGAGAGCAGCCTAATTTCCAAAATCTATAAACAACCTGAGAAAATAGGTATAAAAACAAAAACTCAATTTAAAAAGGGAGTACATATCTAAACAGAGTTGAGAAAGGTTCAACATACTTTGCCAGCAAGAATAAGCAAAGCAAAATTACTTTTAGATTTTATTTTTATCTGTCCTAATGGCTAAGATCAAAGAACAAGTGACAGTTCACACTGGTGAAGATGTGGAGTAAGAGAAACACTCAAAATATATCTGGTAGAAGTCAAAACTTATAACCACCGTGGAAATCAGTGTGGCGATTACTCAGGAATATGGGAATAAGTCTACCACAAGATATATCACTCGGGCATATAGTCAAACGGATGCCTCATTCTACCACAGAGACACTTGTTTAACCCTACTCATTGAAGACCTATTCACATTAGCGGAAAATTGGAAACAACTAGGATAGCCCTCAATATAAGAGTGGATAATGAAAATGTGGTACAGTTACAAATGAAGTATTTCTAAGCTATTTTAAAAATATATATATATCATAAAATTTGTAGGTAAAGGGATGAAATTAGAAAGCAAAATTCTATATGAGGTATCCCAGATTGAAAATGACAAATATGATATGTAACCACTTATAATTGTATATTCGATTTTAAATCCATAATAAATGTGCTACAATCCATAGAACCAAGGAGTGTAGGTATAGAGTAAGAGACTAGATGAAACAGATAGATATCATTAAAAAAGAAAAATATTATAATTATAAATGATAAAAGTCAGGGGAACTGGAATAGGAAGATCAAATAAGGGAGGGGTTTCTGCATTTGAATACATGAAAAGACTAAAGCTCAAATACAGGGTCATTTGAGGGGTAGTATAGAAACTTAATATAGTAGAAACTTCCTATATATGCATATGAAGGTAATATAAATGAAATTGCTGGAACTCCAACCACTATCCTCTTGCACCTTCTACCTGGGCAGACCATAAGCATGTCTGCTCCTCTGAAGACCCCATAGTCTGAAGGCCTCACAAGAGGTCTGCTACAGCCAGGTCCACAGGTAAGTGACCCTCCCAAATAACCACAGCAGCTGGGAACCCTGAGGATCCCAGAAGACTTGGAGCCTGTCTCCACCCCCACTCTTACTCCCTGTGAGAACTCCACCTTCTTTCAAGCTTGTGCCTTACACATCAGCCTATCAGGTCCTCTTAAGACCCCACAATCTGAAGGCCTCCCAGGATATCTGCTACAGCCAGGGCCACAGGCTTCCCAAGAGACCTGGAGCAATCCAGGGACAGAGGAGGAAGGCTCCACAGAGACAACCAGGACACTTCACACCAGAGATAACCAGATTGAGAGAGGCAAGCTCAAGACCATAAACAACAGAAGCCAATGTACTCTGTCATGATCAGAACCAAGTTTTCCCACCACAGCAAGCCCTCAATACACCAACACACCTGAAAACCAGGATGCTGACCTAAACTCCTATATCATGAAGATAATAGAGTTCTTTAAGGAGGATATAATTAACTCACTAAAGAAATACATGAAAACATGGGTAAATATGTAAAAGCTCTTAAAGAGGAAACAAATAAATCCCTTAAAAAATACAGAAAAACACAGTCAAACAGATGAAGGAATTGAACAAAGTGGTCCAAGACCTAAAAACAGAAGTTGAAACAATAAAAAACACAAATGGAAGCAATGCTGGAAATAGAAAACCTAGGAAAAGGTCAGGAATTATACATTCAAGCATCACCAACAGAATACAAGAGATAGAAGAGAGAATTTCAGGTGTAGAAGATACCTTAGAAGATATTGACACAGTAATCAACAAAAATTTAAAACAGGAAAATCCCCCTAAGCCAAAACATCCAAGAAATCCAGAACACAATGAAAAGACCAAACCTAGGAATAATAGGAATAGAAGAGAGCAAAGATTCCCAGCTCAAAGTACCTGAAAACGTCTTCAAAAAAATCACAGAAGAAAGCTTTCCCAACCTAAAGAAAGAGATGGCTATAAATGTACAAGAAGCCTATTTATAGAACACCAAATAAATTGGAACAGAAAAACAAAATCCTCTAATCACCTAAAAATCAAACATTAAATGTATTGAACAAAGAAAGAATAATGAATATTAAAAGCTATAAGAGAAGAAAACCAAGTAAAGGTAGACCTATCAGAATTACACAAGACTTCTCAACAGAGATCTAACAGTCAGAAAAGCCTTGACAAAGGTCATGTAGACCCTAAGAGAACACAAATGCCAACCCAGCCTACTATACTCTGCAAAACTTTCAATCATCATAGATGGAGAAACCAAAATATTCCAGGACAAAAACAAATTCATACAATATCTATCTACCAATCCAGCACTACAGAAAATTCTAGAAGGAAAACTTCGATACAAAGAGTTTACCTACACAAAGAAAAAGCAAGATACTCACCATCTCACAACAAAGCCAAAAGAGGGAATTACATATACATAATGCCACCTACAACAAACATAACAGGAACTAACAATCTTCTATCTCTAGATCTCTCAATATCAATAGACTCAATTCCCCAATAAAGACTTCAGCTACCAGACTGGATACACAATCAGGATCCAGCATTTTGTTGCATACAAGAAAAATGCCTCAATAACAAAGTC
Source organism: Mus musculus (assembly GCF_000001635.26). Taxonomy (NCBI): domain Eukaryota; kingdom Metazoa; phylum Chordata; class Mammalia; order Rodentia; family Muridae; genus Mus; species Mus musculus. The sequence continues at coordinate 40,280,064 of NC_000068.7, forward strand.
AGCCACTACCTCAGAGTTAAAGGCTGGAAAAAAGTCTTCCAAGCAAATGTTCCCAAGAAACAAGTGGGAATTGCCGTCTTAATATCCAATAAATTAGACTTTCAACCAAAAGTTATCAAGCAAGATGAGGAAGGACACTTCATATTCATCAAAAGAAAAATCCACCAAGTCTCAATTCTGAATATCTATGCCCCAAATGCAAAGGCACCCACACTCATAAAAGAAACTTTACTAAAGCTCAAAACATGTTGAACCCCACTCAATAATAGTGGGAAACTTCAACACCCTACTCTCACCAATGGACAGGTCATTGAGACAGAAACTAAACTGAGACACAGTGAAACTCAGAGGCTATGAACCAAATGGATTTAACAGATATAGATATAGGTTAGATCTAGAGATAGAGATATATAGAGAGATGTAAATAGATATATAGAGAGATCATTTTACCCTAGAACAAAAGAATGTACCCTAATCTCAGCACCTCATGGTATCTTTTACAAAATTGACCATATAATCAGTCACAAAACAAGCCTCAACAGATACAAGAAGATTGAAATAATCCCATGCATCCTATCTGATCACCACCGACTAAGGCTAGACCAATTACTACAAAAACAACATAAAACTCATACCTATGGAAACTGAACAACTCTCTACTCAATGATAACTTAGTCAGGGAAGAAATAAAGAATGAAATTAAAGACTTTTTAGAATTCAATGAAAATGAAGACACAACATACCCAAAGTTATGGGACACAATGAAAGCAGTGATAAGAGGAAAGTTCATAGCACTAAGTGCCCTGGTAAAGAAATTCGAGAAATCCTACACTAACAATTTAACAGCTTACCTGAAAGCCCTAGAACAAAAGAAACAAACACACATAAGAGGAGTAGAAGGCAGGAAATAGTCAAACTCTTGGAGGAAATCAACCAAATTGAAACAAAGAGAAGCATAGATACAATGAATCAACCAAACCAAAAGCTGGTTCTTTGAGAAATAAACAAGATAGATAAACCCCTAGCCAAATTAACTAAAGGGCACAAGACAGTTTCCAAATTAACAAAAAGGGAGACATAGCAACAGAAACTGAGGAAGTTCAAAAAAAAAAATCATCAGACCCTGCTAAAAAAGCCTATACTCATCTAAACTGGAAAATCTAGATGAAATGGATGATTTTCTAGACCAATACTACAAACCAAAATTAAATAAAGAGCAGGTAAACTATCTAAACAGGCTCATATCCCCTAAGAAAATAGAAGTCATTAAAAACCTCACAAGCAAAAAAAAAAAAAAAAAAAAAAAAAAAAAAAAAAAGCCCAAGGCCAGACAGCTTTAGTGCAGAATTTTACCAGACCTTCAAAGAAGAGCTAAAACCAACACTCCTCAAATTATTCCATAATATAGAAACAGAAGTAACACTACCTAATTCATTCTATGATGCCACAATTACTCTGATACCTAAAACAAACAAAGACTCAACAAAGAAAGAGAACTTCAGACCAATTAGCTTATGAATATTGATACAAAAATACAGAGGGAGGGAGGGACCTAGGTGGGACAGGGAAAGGGGAAAGGCAGAGTGGAACATGATTGGGTATAGGGGGAAAGGAGACAGGAGAGAAACTCTGAAGGACAGCAGAATGAATGGAAATATGCAATCTCGGGGGCTGTGAGGTGGGAAAGACTTTAGAAAGTACCAGAATCTTGGAAGGTGAGAAACTCTCAGGACTCAAGGGGAGGAAACTTAGATGAATGCACAGCAGTGGGGTAGGGGACTCAGAGTCCACCTCCAATAGAAACACAGGGCATCAAGTAGATGGATGGGGTTACCATCCCACATTCAAAAACTCTAACCCAGAATTGTTCCTGTCTGAAAGAACTGCAGGCACAAAAATGGAGAAGAGACTGAGGGAAGGAGATTCAGTGACTGGCTCAAATTGGGAGCCATCTTAAGGGGAGACTCCAAGGCCTGACAATATTACTGATGCTATGATGTACTTACAGACAGAAGCCTCACGTGGCTCTCCTCTGAGACCCAACAAGCAGCTGATTGAAGTAGAAGCAGATATTTTACACCCAACCAATAGACTAAATTCAAGGAACCCTGTGTTTGAATTAGGGAAAGTATGGAAGAAGTTGAGGAGGAGGGCAACTCCATAGAAAGAACAACAGTTTCAACAAACCAGGACCTCTGAGATTCAGACACTGTGTCACCAATCAGGCAGCATATACTAACAGATATGAGGCGCCTGGCATATATACAGCAGAGGACTTCTTGGTCTGGCCTCAGTGAGAGAAGATGCACCTAACCCTTGATATCCTTGAGGCTCCAGTAAATGTGGAGTCTTAGGGATGTGTGTGGGGGATGTAGGAGTGTGGGGACATTGCCTTGGAGAAGGGGGAGGAGGAATGACACAAGGAACTGTAGAAGGGTGAACTGGGAGGGAGTTAATGACTAGACTGTAAAACGAGATTAAAGATGATAAGAAAAAAGTAAGAAAAGACAAAACAAAATAATAATAATAAAATCTGTGAAATTGCCAAATAACAGGGGAGACATTCTCTTGTCACTTAGAGAAGTTCCCAGTACTGGGATTGGTTTACATCTAATTAAATTGTTGGCCAAAGGGCCACCATGGGAAGCCCCCAAACAACTCAGGCTGCTGCCAAGACTCTCTACAAACTGACAGCAAGTTCCCATTGCTGAAAACAACACCTAAACAGCCCACTGAAAATAGAGATATTGAACTGGTGCCTACATAAAGCCTCTACTCCTATGTTTTAGTGTCTTTGGTAAAAGATATAATTCTCCATTCTACCAAAAGAGAAATATGACCACCAATATAGCGACAGACTCTTTGGTCTACATTGTTGTTCTGTCTATAATATATGCTAGAGCAGTAGTCACACCAGTCTTATGGAAATAACCAATTTATAACTAATTTGTCTAAGGCCTAGACTATGATATGGAACACATACACAACATTACTTGGGTGACCAAGAAGCAGAGATTAGATAACACAGGGGCCCATAGTAAGACCAAATAAACCTGGTCCAGAAAACAAAACAAAAAAAGCACTGATAAAATAACTCCTAAAGATATCCTGCTCTACTCATAGATCAGTACCTAGTTCAATGATCATTAGAGGAGCTTCATCTTGCAGCAGATGGGAACAAATATAGTGACCCACAACCATACATACTCAGAGTAAGAGACTTTGGATCATTAAGCCCCAAATGGTATGTCTTTATCAAATTTCTTCCCTCAGACTGCACAATATTGCGTGGAAGAGGGGTGTAAAGAATGAAAGAACCAGAGTCTATGGAGGACACTGATTACAAGGCCCTCTAAATCAATATGAATGAAGCTCATATCAATTCATAGAGAGTGAAGCAGTATGCATGGGGCCTGCATGGGTCTACACTTATTCTGAAGATTTTATATTATGGCTTTCAGTTTAATTTTAATTTTATACTCAAACTTTAGTACATCTCCCAGCCTTCATCACAGAAGTTTTTATTATTGGTAGATGGCGATTTACTCAAAGACCCATACCTAGTCAAAGTGCAGAGAATAAGAAACTGAAAAATGTTTAGCTCTAAATGGAACATACATACCTCATTCCCTCCTTGTGAGAAGTATCAGAGCACAGATTCATAGTAATAAAACATTAAACTTCAGGAAAATAACCCATATGCTAATAGATATTTGAGGACTCAAGCAACCCACTTAGTTACAGACACCAGAATATTGACTTTTGACAAACATACCAAAAAAGATTGCGAAAAATAAAGCCTTTTTCTACTAAGGAAATGGAAAACTTGTGAGTTCACATATAAGAGAATAAAACAAGATCATTGTTTCTTACCTTGCACAAAACTTAATTCAAAATGGATCAAAGACTTATACATAAAGCTTAAAACTCTAAACCTACTCAAAATAGAACAAAACAATGAACAAATACCAAAACAACAACAACCACAAAATACAAAACTAAACAAAACAATAAAAATTCCAAAACATGAAACAATTCAAGGTGTAGGTACACAGAACATCCTGAAAAGAATTCTAATAGCTCAGAGAAGTAAATTACAATTGATAAAAGGTATTATATGGAATTAAAATGGATTTATACAGTGTAGTAAAAAATTGAGTGATGAGACAGTCTATACAATAGAAATAATATTTCGGAATCCATCTGGCAGAGGATTAATACAGTTGAGACTGGAGAGTTTGTTCCCAGAGATAGAAATATAATTAACATGTGAAAGAAGCCAGTTCACAGAGGAATGCTGCAAGTCCTTACTTTCTTCAGCAACTGAAAAGGAAAAAAAAAAGGCTGAATAAAAGGATTTAGTGAACAATTCTACCAGACCTTCAAGCAAGAACTAATTACCATACTCCTAAAAGTTTTCTACAAAATAGAAATGCATGAAACAGTGCTTAATTCTTTTTATGGGGCCACAAATTCTCTGATATTTGAACCAGATAAATAATACCCAAGAGACAGGTGCAAATATCTTAAAACATCTGCAAACCAAGTCCTAGAACACATCAAAGACAATCTACCATGATCCAGCAGGCATCAAAACAGAGGTACAGAAATGGTTCAACCTAGGTATCAATCAATATAATCTGCTATTAAAACAAATTGGAAAAACATACACAATTATCTCATTAAATGAAGAAAAGGCCGTTGGCAAATCTAACATTTCTTTCTGACCGCTCTGTGCTCTTTGTTATCTTGCCTGGATTGGGATGTTCTAGCTTCACATTGACATTAATGACAAGATACGATAGCATGGTTGGCGATGCCCTATAGTATTTTCAGTACTCCAGACATAATCTTTCTCATCTGTATTGTGTATTACAATCCAGTTTCCCTTTGGTAATCTAGGTAAATCACACACTGAACACTGCATCCATTTTTATTTTAGCCTATTGGCTGAAGGACACTTGTAGTCAGAAGTGTCCAGTGGAAATCCTGATCTTCCAGTTCAACAGAGTGTTTGTGACTTCTGCCTTGAGTGCTTCTCCTTCTGGAATCAAAACTTCTATGCGAGCAGAAACGTAAGAACACTGCCACAGCTTTGCAGCTGTTGTTACGTGATTGGCATTGTTATATCTTCAAAAGACTACCTCATCTTTCTATCAGACCAGCTGCTTCAGGGTAGTAGGGAACATGGTAAAACCAATGGGTTCTATGATTGTGGGTCCACAGACACACTTCTATAGCTGTGAGGTAAGTTCCTTAATCAGAAGCAATATTGAGTGAGATACCATGATGGTGGATAAAGCATTCTATAATAACATGGATGGAGGTTTTGGTGGAAGGATACAGGAAAAATGAATCCATACCCAGAATAAATATATTCTCCAGTAAGACCATAGCATTGTTCTTTCAATAAAAGTAATTGAATATTGACAACTTGCCATCAGATCACTGGCTTGTCACCCTTGGTAACGGTGCCACATTTAGAGCTCAGTGTTGGACTCTGCTGTAGGCAGATCTGGTACTCAGCTGAAGTAGTAGCCAAGTCAGCCTGGATGAGTTGCAGGTCATGCTGTTGAGCCCATGTATACATTTGTATATATGACTTCTTTGTTCATGGGCACATAGACAATGACATGGATGACTTGGCAGAAAGGCAGACTGTCCACAGAGGAGGACATCCTATCTTTTTGATTATTGAACTTCTCCTCAGCTAAAGTCACATATATTTTTCTCCCATGTGAGCTTCCTTATTTACTTAAAATCTTCACTTTGTGGTTTTGCATCACTAAACTCACCTCGATCCAGCTTTATGTTCCTTCTATCATTATCCCATCCTCTTAAAATGTACTCCCACACGTTTCCCAGGCTTATACTTGAATGAATTAACAAACTAATTAAGCTCTTTAGTACCGTAGCCTATATCCTAGTGCATTATGCTATTTCAAATCTGTGAGCCTGCTCTGTCTCAAATATGATTACAACTCTAGAGGCAACTATTGAGGTCCTAGGGGACATCAGCATTTTCTTGCTTGGTATTTTCTTCAGAGAAAGTCACTGGTTGTTTAGCAGACAATGAAGGTTTCCAGAGAAATGGAGGAAGGATTTGAAGAAAATGTATTTTCCTCAGTCAAATACAGAAAAGGCAAAATTTCAGGTAGTGGCCTGAGAGTTCACCATGTGCTAATGGTTGAAAGACTACTTCTCTTGGTCAGAAAACGCCTTGAGACTTTGACGGTTCAACATTTGTAGCTTCAAAAGAAGTCTCTCATACATCCCCACCACAAGTCACAAAAGCACACCTTATTTATTTATTTATTTATTTATTTATTTATTTACTTATTTATTTATTTATTTATTTATTCATTCATTCATTCATTCATTCATTTACTACCAATTAATCCCCTTACTTTAATACCTAACACCATTCTAGGCTGGGGTTTTAAATTTCACGGTAATTCAGCCAATCTTGTAATGAGGGCTTTGACTTGATTTTCTATAACTTGATTTCTGTGGCTGCTGCAGAGATTCTCTTCCAGGGCATTCTTACAACCTTTCTAGTGTTTATGCACATCTGGAGCTAGCCAATTTTTAACACTGATTTAATTCTTTCCTTTTTCAATTTATGGAGAGACTATAGGAGCAACCAATCACCAGCATTATTTTTCTTAGTTTTCAACCAATTGTCAGAAGTTTTATATAGAGAGTCACCAAATCCATTCCCTCTCTCAGTTAATGAATCAGGATAATCAAATGTACTTGTCTCCTTAAATTTGTAAATTAGTTTACATCATGGGCTTTCAATATTCTCCCAGCTTCCAGGAAATGCTTCATTCAGGAACTGGAAAAACTTCATTAACTGGACGTGTTGGTGAGCTGGAAAGCCTGTTCCAGATACTTTAATTTTTTTTTTCTTTTGCTGCTCTGTAGACACTCTGGTACCAACACTTTTATTGGTCAGTACTGTTTAGAGGAACAGAACTATAGATAAGTGGGATTTACTAGAATTGCTTCCAAGTTGTGGTCCAGCTATTCCAACAGTGGCTGTTTAACAATGAAAGGTACAATAATAAAAATAATTGTTGCCCAGTGGAGCTGGGCATCGGACCAGCGCTTGCATATATGTGATTTTGCTTGTGGCCATTTCCAATTTGACCACTGCGAGCTGGCTATTCCGTTTTCAAGAGACCTTGTCATTAGAGATAACAGCATTTGGGACCAGAAAGAACCTGCTGTACACGAACGGTCTTTCCAGTTTGTGCCTTCCATGGGGATACAGAGCAGTAAGTTGCTTAATAAAACTTGCTGTCTCAATGGAGGGACCTGCAACCTGGGGTCCTTCTGTGCCTGTCCTCCTTCCTTCTAACACAACTGTGAACAAGATGTACACAAAGAGCACTGTGGATCTATCATCCGTGGCACCTGACTGCCCAAGAAGTGTTCCCTGTGCAGATGCTGGCATGGCCAGCTCCACTGTTTTCCTCAGACCTTTCTACCTGGCTGTGATGGTCATGTGATGTACCAGGATGTCAAAGCATCCAGGACTCCCTGTCAAACGCCTTCTGTGCCAAGCCCTTTTATGCTAACTGGCGCCTGCCTTTTTGTAGAAATGAAAGTATGTGTCATGCAAATTCTATGCCAGTCCATAGCATAGATGTCATTCATCTTGATGCTCACAGTGAATCCCTAAAATTACTCCTCAAAACACTAACTAGGTCTTACCTCTGAATGGCCCCTCCTCTTTCTGGATGTGCTGGCTGTAAAAACTATGGCGTGTGTGCCAAGCACTGTAACACCGAGTTACATTCCTAGCCTAAAAACTATTCTAAAAATGTGCTGTCTGCCATAGCCTGTGTTTCTTGATAGAAGTAACTCTCTTACTTTTCTTCCTCAGACTTTTAAACAGTTCTGAAGATTATTAAATCCTAATGTGCAAATGGAAGTAAATTCAGAGTAGATGAAAACAGCTAAATTATCTTTAGGCAGGGAGGTGGTGGTGTTTACCTTAAATCAGGCAGAGGCAGGTATATTTCTGAGTTCCAGGACAGACAGGCCTACACAAAGAAGCCCTGTATCAGAAAGAGAGAGAGAGAGAGAGAGAGAGAGAGAGAGAGAGAGAGAGAGAGAGAGAGAGAGAGAAGGAAAACTATTATCTTAAAAGAAAATTAATGGACCGGGCCTTGTGGCAGATGGCTTTAATCCCAGCACTCAGGAGGCAGGGGTAGGAGGATCTCGCAGTTCAAGGCCAGCCTGGTCTATGGAATGAACCCCTGTCTCAAAAAGGAAAAAGCATCTTACAAGGGAGTTGTAGAAGAAATGAGGGTCTGTGCAGAGGGAGCAGTAGATGGGGAAGTGACTAAGACTGGGGAAACAGAATGGATTGTTTTATTGATGTTTACAAGGGTACTGAGAATTTAAAAGCTAAGTCCTTCAGCCAAGCAAGGTGGTGCACACTAGTTAGGTCAGCTCTCAGGAGGCTATAACAGGAAGACTACTCAGAGCTCATGGCTAACCTGGGCTATGTACTTACTGAGTACCAGGTCAACAAAGACTGAATGGCAAGACCCTCTCACAGAAAACCCAAACATCTGAGTCTCTTCTGCAAAATTACGAAGGCTTTCTCCAAGCTATACAATTATATCAACTGTTATGGAGGGAAGAAAATGTTTATAAATGTAGTAGTAATAGTAGTAAACCAGATTATAAAAACCACATATTGCCAAGTCAGTTTTTATAATATATTGTTCATGAAAATGCACAGTAAAAATGGAGCTAAGACGAAAGGATGAACCATCCAGAGACTGCCCTGCCCGGGGGTTCATCCCATAATGAGCCACCAAATGCAGACACTACGCCAACAAGATTTTTGCTGAAAGGACCCTAATATAGCTGTCTCCTGTGAGGCTTTGCTAGTGCCTGGCAAATACAGAAGTGGATGCTCACAGTCATCTATAGGATGGAACACAGGGGAGCTAGAAAAAGTACCCAAGACCTGAAGGGGTCTGCAACCCTATAGGTGGAACAACAATATGAACTAATCAGTACCCCCCAGAGCTCTTGTCTCTAACTGCATATGTAGCAGAAGATGGCCTAGTTTCCCATCATTGGGAAGAGAGGCACCTTGGTCTAGCAAACTTTATATGCCCCAGTACAGGGGAACGCCAGGGCCAAGAAGTGGGAGTGAGTGGGTAGGGGAGCAGGGCAGGGGGAGGGTATAGGAAACTTGTGGACTAGCATTTGAAATGTAAATGAAGAAAATAATAAAAAATTTAAAAAATTAAAAACAAAACAAATTAAGAATAATCCACTTCTAAAAAAGGGGGGAGGGGGAACTCTGGTGAAAAATAAATAAATAAAAATAAAAACAATTGTTCCAGGCAGTGATGGCACACGCCTTTAGTCCCAGCACTTGAGAGGCAGAGGCAGGCGGATTTCTGAGTTCAATGCCAGCCTGGTCTACAGAGTGAGTTCCAGGACAACCAGGGCTACACAAAGAAACCCTGTCTCAAAAAACCTAAATAATAATAATAATAATAATAATAATAATAATAATAATAATAATAATTGTTACATCCATGATGCTTGATGTCTCATTTGGTCTTCAATGTTTGCCAGAATCTCAGAAATGTAGGCTGTAATGACTGAAGGAGTGCACTTACTAAATAAAGCAATATCAAGCAAACAAAGGGAAAGAAAGTCATATATATCTAGGCTGCCAGAAAAGATGTGGTCAAAGTTAAACTCTATATTTCCACCTCAAACAATCTGGATTAAAGATTTATATTCCATATCCAAAGATCTAAATTATAAGTGTGTCTTCCTACTTCAAATAGTTTAAGAAAAAGAAAACCCCAGATGTGGCCAGCTTTGAGTTCTAGTTAATTCTAGATGTAGTCAAGGTTACAATTATGAATAGGTATCATATATGCCCATCCTTAACCCAGATGCTAGCTTCAACTGGTGACCATTTGGAAATGAAAAATGCATTTTCATACAATATATTCTGATTATGATTTCCTTTCCCAAACTCATATCAGCTACTCCCCATATCCCATCCTAGAGTAATTCATTACACTCATTCTGTTTCTCCTTAGGAAACAAACAGGAATCTAAGGATTAGCAATAAAATAAGATAAGAAATAACAAACTGTAAATGTCACTTTTATTTCCTAAGATGAAGTTATAAGATGAAAGCTGTACTCAAGATGTGCAAATACAGGCCTTAGGATGAGCCCAGAATGTTTCCCTCTCTGCTCTAACTATCCCTAGGCCTAGGACTAGAAGCTTCTAGCTTCCGTGCAATCTAATCTTCCAAGCCAATTGATTAAATCTGGGTTTTCTCAGCTTCTGCCTGAATTGTTCTGCTGGTCCCGTACTAACATTTCTATCAACTACTGGGTGAAATCTCCCAGATGAAAGTTATGATAGGCACCAGTATTCAAGTATAGTAGAAGAAAATTAATAGTGTTGGGGTTGTATTTCCCTCATGGTTTGTGACTCAAGTTGGACAAGTCATTGTTAGGTAAATCCTTAAATTTCTGATTGCTCTTAGTCCCTATACATCATAGAGACAGGAAAAACTATAAGTCAAAGGTTTTATAGCTGTGTTGATGCCCTATTCCAACACTGGACCTTCTGCATCCTTAGAGGAGGTAGCTTTTCTGACCCCACATACTCCGTTGCTACCAGTCTTTCCGAGACTCACCATTATACATCCTTGAGATATTCCATTATCCTAGGTTTCTACCTTGGTCCAGAGATGCCCCACCACTGATTCCAATTCTCTCTTCCTCTGCCCTTCTCACAGTAAATACCTCCTGTTCTCAACACCACATCATCTGCCACCCAGATCACTCCCTCCATCCACCATTAATGTCTATTTTATTTCCTCTTCTGAGTGAGACTCAAGCGTTCTCCCTTGTTACTTAGCCTCTTTGGGTCTGTAGCATGTTTATGATGTACATTATGGCTAATATCCACTTATAAGTAAATAAATACCATGTATGGCTCCTTGTTCCAGGTTACCTCACTAAGAGTGATTTTTTTTTCTAATTTCATACATTTGCCTGAAATTTTCATGATGTCATTGTTTTAAATTGCTGAGTAGTAAATGTAAACTTCCTTTATGGATTCTTCAGTTGAGAGATCCCTAGGTTATTTTCAATTTCTACTATTATGAACAAAGGTTCTATGAACATAGTTGAACAAATGCCCTTGTGATATGGTAGAGCATTTTTTGGGTGTATGCTCAGGAGTCGTATATCTGGGTCTTGAGTTATGACTCAATTCTCAACTTTCTGAACCACTAAATTGATTTGCAAAGTGATTGTACAAATTTCCACTTCTGCCAGCAAGAAGGAGTGTTCTTGCTCCACATTATCTATAGTATGAGTGGTCCTTTGCATTTTTTTATCTTTACCATTCCGAAGGGTGTAAGATGGAATCTCAGATACATTTTGATTTGCATTCCCCTGATAACCAAGGATGTTGAACATTTATTTAAGAGCTTTCCAGTCATTAGAGTCATCTGTCAACAGTCCTCTGTTTTCTTTGTCCCCCATTTTTATTTGTGGTATTTGATTTATTGATGTCTAATTTCTTGAGTTCTTAGTGTATTTTGGATATTGTCCCTATGTCAGATGGAGGGTTAGTGAATATCTTTTTCTCTTTCTGTTTTGTTTTGTCCTTTTGACTATGTACTTTGCCTTACAGGAGCTTTTCAGTTTCATGAGGTCTCATTTATTAATTGTTGATCTTATTGCCTGAGTTGGTGGTGGTTTCTTCAGGAAGCTATTTCTTGTGCCAATGCTTTCAAGATATGGGTTTATTGGCATTCTTCTAAATGCAAACATCCAGTTATACCAGCACCATTTGTTGAATATGTACAGTTTTGGCTTCTTTGTTAAGAATCAAGTTTCTGTAGGTGTTTGGGTTTATTATGGGTCTTCAATTCAATTACATTGATCAGTCTGTTTTTATGCCAATACAATCTAATCTTTTATTATTTTTCTTTTGTAGTACAGCTTGAGATGAGGGAATGCGGTATCTCTAGAAGTTCTTTCATCATACAGGATAGTTTTAGCAATACTGGTTTTTTTTTTCTTTTTCCATATGATGTTGAGTATTGTTTTTTAAAAGTATGTACAGAATTGTGTTGGAATTTTGATGGTAATTACTTTGAATTCATAGTCTGCTTTTGGCAAGATAGCCATTTTTATTATTTTAATCCTATTGATCCATGAGCATGGGAGATCTTTCCATCTTCTGATATCTTATTCAATTTCTTCCTTCTAACTGTTGAAGTTCTTAATATCTTTCACTTGTTTGGCTGGAATTACACCAGGATATTTTATATTATTCGTGACTACTGAAAGAGTATTGTTTTTTTAATTTCTTTCTCAGTTCATCTAACATTTTTATAAAGGAGGGCTACTGATCTTTTATAGTTAATTTAGTATGAAGCCACACTGCTTAAGATGTTTATTAGCTCTAGTAGTTCTCTGGTAAAATATTTGGGGTCACTTGTGTAAACTATTATATCAATAAAAGCAATATTCTAGATTCTTCCTTTTCTATTTATTTTCCCTTGAACTCCTTTAGTTATCTTATTTCTATAACTAAAATGTCTAGTAGTGTATTGAGTAAATATGGAACATTGGAGCAGCCTTGTCTTGTCCCTGATTTTAGTGAATTACTTTAAATTTCTCTCCATTTAATTTGATGTTAGCTATCAGCTTGCTGTATATCGCCTTTGTTGTGTTTAGGTATGCACCTTATACACCCAATCTCTCCAAGATTTTTATCATTAAAGTGTGTAAGGTTATTTTAGCATCTAATGAGATGATTATGAGTTTTTTTTCTTTCAGTTTGTTTATATGGTGGATTCCATTGATGGATTTTTATATGTTGCGCATATTCAAAGTGGTAAGGGAAAAAGAAAACATCTACCAAATTGAAGTCTCAATCTGGAACATCTATGCCCCAAATGCAAAGACACCCACATTTATCAAAGAAACTTTACTAAAGGTCATATCACTCCTTGAACCTCACACAATTAATAGGTGACTTCAACACCACTTTTCACCAATGGACATGTCATGGAAACAGAAAAACAATGAAACAAATGTTATGACTTAACAAATATTCACAGAACCTTTCAGACAAAAACAAAAGAATATATCTTCTTCTCAGTACCTCATGGAACCTTCTCCAAAATTTACCATATAATTGGACATGAAGCAAGCCTCAACAGATACAAGAAGATTAAAATAACCCTTTGCATCCTATTAGATCACTGTGGATTAAAGCTAGACTTCAATAACAACAAAACAACAGAAAGCCCACATACTCATGGAAACTGAACAACTGTCTACTCAGTGATAACTTGGTCAGGGAAGGAATAAAGGAGGAAATTAAAGACATTCTAGAATTCAATGAAAATATAACCACATCATAACCAAAATTTTAAGAAGGTGAAACGTGGTATGGAGCCTCGTCTTCCCTACAGTCTCCAATAGAGTCTAGTAATGTCACAATGACCAAAACATGTACAATCTACACAATTTCATCTGTATAACTTCTTAACTTAACAGAAGCAGTATACATGGCATGAAATAGTCACATTAATGTGTCTAGAAAAATATTTTTATGTATAGTAATAGCAATGGATATCTTTAGCATCTAACTACATATTATTTACATTAATGTTGTTTCTAAATAAAAGTTCAAACAGGTAATAAATTTATTATATATATATATATCATGAAAATCCACAAGTTAGATGATAAAATGACTTCCTCAAAGTTTTAATATATAGAACATAACCAATAATTAATTACATAGGTGGCAAATACTGTATGACATCTATAGAAATAGCACAGAATGATACATAGCTCAAATGGTTTGTATTTCACAGCACAAGTATCATGTTAATTAAAGTGAATATATTGATACAATGTTTGTGTCAGGTACTGGATTCTTTATTTTGTAACCTATGAACAGCGTATGGTTCTATTGTCAAAGCTGAAAATTTTAAATTATTTAGTGAGCCAGGTAGATTTGGGAATTGCTTTCTTGTGAATTTCTAGGACACTTGAATGCATTCAGAAGCATGTTTCTCATTGCCATATTTCAATACATTCTTAACAAATTCCATGGCACACAGATGAACCTGATACAGTTCCAGATTTATTGACAGAGATTTAACAGGTCTCTACTGTATTCAAATTACTTTCGATTAACTTAACACATTTGCTCTAATTAAAAAGTAAAACTTCACTTTCTTTCAAGTGCCCCTTTGTGAATCCTGGGGCCATTTAGCTCAGAAAAGAAAGATCAAATGACCGCAGATGAAAATATCAAAATGTGAGTTCCATAATTTAATTTTTTCTCTAAACTTAGAAGTGCTATAAAATCAAAGTTAAAATTGTAGTGAATGATTCCTTAAGAACTATATACCCATTTATCTACATCAATTAAAACCTATATATAGGGAATTAGTAGTCTCAAGAAGCATATGAATTCTAATTAGTTTTGTTTGAAAGGAATCTAACCAGTTGTCAGTTGTCAGGATGCTTAATTTATTAGTGGATATATATATATATATATATATACATATATATACATATGTATATGTGTGTGTGTGTGTGTGTGTGTGTGTGTATCATATCATTTATATATATATTAGCAAACCAATACTACTGTTGTTACAGAGAGGTTAGAGAAAGCACATGGTATCATATGTCCTCTTAAAATCTAACTGCTAGAGAACATTTAGGCAGCATTTAGAAATTTATCAATGGAGAAAAGGGATCTAAAGAGCTACCACTACTGTGTTTTATAGCCACTCTTTCATTTATTCACCAATAGGTGAACATTTTCATGTTTTATCATGTGTCTGGTATACTGGGATGGACATAAGGATAATATTGTATATACCAGAAAGAAAAAACACAGTCAGGAAGAGCTAAAATTTACTTGTTTCATCTTTTGGTGGATATTCACTGCTTTTAGATATAAAATATCTAATGAATTAAGTCAATGAAGCAAAACTTCCAAAACAAGACTAGTCAAACAGGTAGCGAGTATGCATGACTAAAGTTTGGAGAAACTTAAAAATTTGAATTGGATTTTAGAACTCCTTCTAGCTGTTGAAGTCTGATGGTTAAGGATGACATACAAGACTGAAAATTTACATTCTTTTCACAATGTATCATTTAGAAACAGCACAATTTGAAAATTTAGCAAATTATTGTAGTAGAAGTTGTTTTTGTTGTTTTATAGATTTGATCCACTACTTATCATTCATTCAACACTAATACTCACATCCAAACCAGTAAAATTGCTGAAACTTCAAGCTGTGAACTTGGAGAGTACTTACAGCGTGATATGCCCTTCTTTGAAGCTATATGTCTATGTGTGAATGCATTCTATTAAATAGGCAACTCTGTGGTAATATTTCAAGAAGTTGCTATGTGACATCAAGGAGATCATTCCTTGTGAGTACATGAAAACTTAAATTTGAAGTAGTAAGCACGACATTGTTTCCCTTCATGAAAACAGAGCATATTCAATTATTTTTTTGTATAAACTCAAAAACTTTTACAAAAAACATTAACATAATGAAGAAAAACTTAAGAAGGCAATAGAAGATGGAAAGACTTCTCATCCTCAGAAATTGCTAAAATTAATATTTTAAAAATGGGCATCCAAGCAAAAGCAATATACTATTTAAATGCAATCCTCATCAAAATTCCAACCAAATTCTTGACAGAAATCTAACAACTATTCTTAAATTTTTTAAAATATTTTTTATCACATATTTTCCTCAATTACATTTCCAATGCTATCCCAAAAGTCCCCCATACCCTCCCCCCCCACTTCCCTACCCACCCATTCCCATTTTTTTTTTTTTTTTTTGGCCCTGTCGTTCCCCTCTACTGGGGCATATAAAGTTTGCATGTCCAATGGGCATCTCTTTCCAGTGATGGCCGACTAGGCCATCTTTTGATACATATGCAGCTAGAGTCAAGAGCTCCGGGGTACTGGTTAGTTCATAATGTTGTTCCACCTATAGGGTTGCAGATCCCTTTAGCTCCTTGGCTACTTTCTCTAGCTCCTCCATTGGGAGCCCTGTGATCCATCCAATAGCTGACTGTGAGCATCCACTTCTGTGTTTGCTAGGCCCTGGCATAGTCTCACAAGAGACAGCTACATCTGGGTCCTTTCGATAAAATCTTGCTAGTGTATGCAATGGTGTCAGCGTTTGGAAGCTGATTATGGGGTGGATCCCTGGATATGGCAGTCTCTAGATGGTCCATCCTTTCGTCTCAGCTCCAAACTTTGTCTCTGTAACTCCTTCCATGGGTGTTTTGTTCCCAATTCTAAGGAGGGGCATAGTGTCCACTCTTCAGCCTTCATTCTTCTTGAGTTTCATGTGTTTAGCAAATTGTATCTTATATCTTGGGTATCCTAGGTTTGGGGCTAATATCCACTTATCAGTGAGGACATATTGTGTGAGTTCCTTTGTGAATGTGTTACCTCACTCAGGATGATGCCCTCCAGGTCCATCCATTTGGCTAGGAATTTCATAAATTCATTCTTTTTAATAGCTGAGTAGTACTCCATTGTGTAAATGTACCACATTTTCTGTATCCATTCCTCTGTTGAGGGGCATCTGGGTTCTTTCCAGGTTTTGGCTATTATAAATAAGGCTGCTATGAACATAGTGGAGCATGTGTCCTTCTTACCGGTTGGGACATCTTCTGGATATATGCCCAGGAGAGGTATTGCTGGATCCTCCGGTAGTACTATTTCCAATTTTCTGAGGAACCGCCAGACTGATTTCCAGAGTGGTTGTACAAGCCTGCACTCCCACCAACAATGGAGGAGTGTTCCTCTTTCTCCACATCCTTGCCAGCATCTGCTGTCACCTGAATTTTTGATCTTAGTCATTCTGACTGGTGTGAGGTGGAATCTCAGGGCTGTTTTGATTTGCATTTCCCTGATGATTAAGGATGTTGAACATTTTTTCAGGTGCTTCTCTGCCATTCGGTATTCCTCAGGTGAGAATTCTTTGTTCAGTTCTGAGCCCCATTTTTTAATGGGGTTATTTGATTTTCTGAAGTCCACCTTCTTGAGTTCTTTATATATGTTGGATATTAGTCCCCTATAGAAACACACAGATAATGAACCTGGAGTAGTCAAAATGAAGGAACTGCTAGAGTTATTACTAGCCCTGAGTTTAAGTTATGCTAAGGAACTATAGCAATAAAACCAGCATGGTATTGACATAAAAACACATGTATTGATCAATGAAATAGCACTGAAGACTTATCACCTGAACTTTGCTAAACTACCCTGCATCTTATGGTTGAAATAATTCATCTTGGTATAACATTTGTATATTTTTAATACAAATATATTATCAAATCCATCAATCATTAAAATAACAGCATTATATACTTATGTTATTATTGAAGTTTTGTTTTAATATATAAATATTATTACAATTATTCCTATTGTAATTCCTTTTTATCTGTCTACTACGAGAAACAAAAACAAATATTGTAAAGAATTGTCAGTTTTTCCAGCATGATTTAGTATGTACCATCATTTGAAAGGGAAGTACCTGTTCTATCATCTGAAACAGTCAATATACTCTCTTATCAATCAGTCTTTCAATGCTTTGCATTTCAGTCACGTGTTTTCATGTTCCTCCACAATAAACTGAATATGGGGGTTTGTGTAGTCACAAGGGACTCTTCCAGTTCTTGATTTTACTGACTTGAAATGCCACCCTAAACCTCATTTCTATTTTTGCCTTCTGTCCCCCCTTTTCTTTTTTCTTTTATCCTCCCCCTCCTCTTCCTTCTCTTCTTCTCCTTTGTTTTGTTTTGGTATTTGTTTGTTTGTTATTTTATCTTTTTTTCCCAGATCGGGTGTGTCTGTGTAGCACTGGCTGTTCTAGAATTTTCTCTCTGGAGACTAGGCTGCCCTAGTATTCAGATGGAATGATCTAGACGTCCCCACTTCTTTCTTTGCTTGGGATGAAATAGAAATATGCCTTTTATTGCCATCAGAGTTTTCCTGTGTAGTATCAGACAAGTCACTTCTCTCTGAGTCATTTTTCCTTTTCTTCCCTGTCTCTTCATCCCTCACTAAGTTTTCCTAAAAACAACTTATGGAGAAAAACATGTTTTACTTAAAAACATGCCCAAAAGTTCTGTTTCTATGGAATACACCCTAAGAGAGTTATCTGCAACGCTGTGCCTAGTTTACAACTACAAAAGCTTTGAGATAAATCTAATTGGCAAACCTAATGGGTTTATCCGCTAATAAGACAAGTTTTGCATGCATTTATTTACAAATGTAAGATACGTAGAGCTAGTCAACTTATGCTACAAAGAGCATTTGTGAGTACAACTGATCCTGATCCCCTAAAGATAATCCATGATCCCTGCCCCTAGAAGGCAAGTGTGCCTTCTGTGTCACATGTATTTCACTATGCAGCAGAGAGGATAGAGGCTATGTTTTTGCTGTGTTTGGACATATGAACATCTGAATGATTTGTATCCTAACATTCCTGGAGGGAAATCAGGCTTAAGCCAACTACCAGTCCAGCACCAGAGGTACAGGACAAGGAGCTAGCCTTAGAGGACGGCTAGTCCATTGCCACACAGGCCCAGACTGGCTTCCAGGAAGCAGGGGATTAGATGAAAAGTGCCTGGGATTGCAGCCCCCAGCCAGGAGTGAACCTGACAGTCTACCCTCAAATAGACCCACTTAGGCGGACCATGTGAGAAGTGAATCCGAAATGATCACCAGAACGGTTCAATGGGGTCTGCATAGTTAGGTAGGCTGAAATGACCACCATTCTAGCACTGTACAGGCCTTGGGGGAGGGGGTCAGGGTGAGCCTAAGATGGCCCCTGCCTGGTGACATATGTATGAGTGGTGTGTAGCATTCCTAAAACCACTGCTGATATGACCCCAGATATTTAGAGGTACTGGACACAACTAAGAGGAGCAAATAAGTGGTACAGAAATGGAAGAGAGAAAAACAACAACAACAACAACACAGAAGGATGTAGGCACAATGGAGAGAAGTAGAACTGGAGACTTGAGCACAGTGAGGAACAGTTTGAAATAAGTCACTGATGTTGCCAACTGAGAACATAGTGGGGTTCTTGTCTGTGTGGCATCTGTAGGCCATATCTAGGTCTGTGGATCATCATCATCAGGAGTCTGTTACCACCAAGGTCAGGCAGATGCAAGCTGGCTACATGTTGATGTCTGTAGATGTACAGAAATGATTCTACCCTTCACATGGGCATCATGGGAGAGCTGTCCCTGGAGTCTTGAGAGTAGAAGAATTGTCTTTGCCACTAGCCAGCTGCAGTACTCTAGGGAGCAGGCACCTGCACATTATAAGAGTTGTCAGTGAGCCAGCAACAAGAGTGTGAGTATGGGAGAGCTGATTCTACCACTGGTCTCCAATGTGGTGGTGTGAATGAGGGAGAGATACTTCCTCCTCCCTTGCCCCTTATCACCTACAGCCATTCAGTGACATGGGAAATGGAGAGATGCATATCCCCTGAGTTCATGAGAGCTGGAGAGCTGGTCCTGCCCCTCATCCTTTGCAGCTTACCAGAGAAAAGTCCCAACACCTCACCTGGGAAGCATGGTAGAGTTGAACATGATATCAGAGTCTTGTGTAAGCTGGCTCTGAGAGAGTGAGCAAGTCTGACAATTTGTCTGCCATCAGGCAACACTGGTAAAAGAGGTATGTTTTTCTTTACCCTCAACCCTTGCTGCCTACACAAGGTGAGATAACTGGCCCTGGAGTCATGAGAGCAGAACTGACCCTGCCCCACCCCTGCTGCAGGAGTTAGGAGAGTGGGTCCCCACTGCTTTCCTGGACAGTACAGTAGACCTGCCCCTGATTGGGGGATTTCAGGTGAGCCAGCCCTGCCTCTTTTCAGCTGGGTGGTGGCATGGATGAGAGATGACTGGCTGTTTCTCGCACTGACTGTAACACTTGGGAAAACAGTCCTTACACACCTTGCCTGTACTTCTGTTGGATGCCCACCAAGCAGCTGAAAAAGTCAGGTGTGGATACTGACACTTAACCTATGGACAGAAGCTGGGGAATCCTGTGGTTGAATTAGGGAAAATCTGAAAGAAGCTGAGGAGGAGGGTGACCCCATAAGAAGACCAGCAGTCTCACCTAGCCAAGATCTCTTGGACACTGACACACCAACCAGGCAGCATACATCACACCAGCTGATATGAGGAGGCCTCTGACACATATACAGCAGAAGAATGCCTGGTCTGGCCTCAGTGAGAGAAGATGCACCTAACCCTTGAGAGACTTGAGGTCCCAGGGAATGGTGAGGCCTGATGGTGGGGGTGACGGGGTGGGGGCATCCTCTTGAAGATGAGGAAGGAGGTATGGGATGGATAGCAATTGTGAGTGGGGGTCTTAGAAGGGGTAGCAACTAGACTGTAAGGGAAGATTAAGGAATAATAGTTAAAAAAATATCAATCACTAAAACTGCCTTGGTCATTGTTGGGAGCTATTAAGACAATACTATTGTCCTGATCTCTGAATTGGGCCTCTTCCCCTGAGAATAAAAGGGGGTCAAAAGCAGGCCACCGACACACCGCTCTGAGAACAACCACAGATTGTTCCAGCCCTAAGTCTGCGCCGGATGACCTGACCTCAAGATGTACTATGATACCACCAAGTTCATGCCTCCCCGTGTAGTCACCAAAAGAAAAATTTCCGCTGCCCCATTCCTCCTGCTGAGAAGTACTTCCCCTTTTGCTTGTGCACTTAAACCCTGAGCCTTGCTAATACAGTGAGACCTTGATGCTACTCAGACTGTTTCTGTGTGTTGTTCATTGCACAAGGTTCTCCTCTCTCTACCCCCCATTTGGTTCTTAGGAGAAGGTCCCCTCGAGACCCTCGAATAACTAGACCTGCTGAATGGGTCAGGTCATGGTGTTTTATCACAGAAATAGAAAAGTAACCAAGTCACTTATGCTCTCAGATTCAGAAGAGAGTTTATATTTATTTAGCATAAGAATTTGCATGAAAGTCGGCTCCTCATCCTGCTTCTGCTACCCACCATTTCATTTTTTCTGCTTCTCTTACTTTATGCTTGATCATATCTGATTCCCAATGATTACAAGGACTCAGTGGGAATCCACACACAGATGGCATTGGCCTACACAGATATACACATGTATAAATAAAGATAATAAAGAAAGGTCTTATTCTGTAATTGAATGCTGAAAGATACAAAAACATTAAAGAGAACTACCATGGAATTGGAATTTTTGCAAAGCCCTTGAAAGGGAATTTTAAAAAGGTCTGTGAAATGATATGATTAAATATAGCCTATGGTAAAAATAACTCTCTTTACATGTGACCACTTTAGAATTCTCTCTTTAAATGTAAAATGTACACGATTTTTAGATTCTTCAGGAAAATCCTGTTGTTTTAATGGTATTTTAGAACTTGCAAAGCAAAGAAATTAACATACATGAAAGCATGTCATTTTAATATTAAGCAACTGAGATTTAATTTTCATGAATAAGGAAAATAATTGGAAATAGAGTTTCATATTTTAGCTAGTTTTGGTTATAAACACATTCATATGTTTTCAACTAATTTTATACAATTAACTAAGGATTCATTTTATGTTAAATGGGCAGGTTCTAATCTATATGGACAAAGGTAAAAATGAAGAATTTTATTGCTATTTAAACAATTAATATTTGAGATATAATTATATTATAATGATAAAAATTGTTAAAATATTTATGGAACTTAAAAAACAGGTAACTTCTTTTATAACTTCACTGGACCTAAATAAAAGTACCTATCATTATCCCACTTAAAAAAAAAAGCCAAGAGAAATGTAAAATTTAGAATATTAAAATCCAGAAGATATAAGAGGCAGATGATATTTTGGTTTCTATTTTGTATTAGTATGTCTATAATTACAAAGCTTAGAAAGTTTAACTAATAATAGAAGAAGAATAAAATGTTGTAAAAAAACTGTAGGTAAGCCCAGTAAAGTCAGGGACCCTCAGTGCGGAGGTGCATGGACCATAAGAGAGGAGTCTGAAGTGAAAGATGTCACTGCTCCTTTCTTTAAAAACTCACCTCCAGTCAAACATTTGGGACAGTGCAGTGCAACTTCAGTGTTTGCAAGAAACTTCACTAATGTAAATGCACAAACATTGTATAAAAATCCAAAGGCATGATGACAAACTTGACATCCACTGTTCTGAGTGATACTTTAAATTTTAATGCAATGTTATAAGCAAGGATATTAGTAGAGAGGAAGATGAGCTAAAATTATACTCTTGAAGTTCTCAGAGAAATCAATTGATATTCCCTTCTTTGTATCCACCTGACATCTTTCATTAATTACTTAGTATTATTAAATGAGAAATGCCTTAATTAATTTACTTTTACTATGATGAGGCACCAT
This sequence comes from Mus musculus, assembly GCF_000001635.26. NCBI lineage: Eukaryota > Metazoa > Chordata > Mammalia > Rodentia > Muridae > Mus > Mus musculus. The sequence goes on from NC_000068.7 coordinate 40,302,565, forward strand.
GACCATGACAATGGATAGTATGTATGTATGTATGTATGTATGCATGCATGCATACATTTCTGAAATTAGAGGAGTTCCACCAACTGAGGACCAAGTTATCCAAACCTATGTGACTATAGTGGCCAATCTCATTCAAATTATCACAAAAGATATAGAAAAATCTATTGATACCTAGTATCTCCCATTTATGTCTGATGCTTTAATCAAACTGAGCTTGTTGCTAAGGCTTCTCTACATTCAATTACTACGTACAATAGGCACATTGGAGAACTATAGTTTGTCTTAATAAATCATTCTGGGCAGAATAATACATATCATATTAAAGATTGGAGCATACTAAAATAAATAAATAAATAAATAAATAAATAAATAGCACAAATAATTTCTCTCACTGCTATGTACCTAGAGGGACATGAATGTATTTAAATTCATCATCATATAGTTCTCTTTATGAAATTAGAATAAGCTATGAGTCTTTAATAAGAAAACAACAGCTATTTTTATCTTAACAAAATAAGCATATTAATGCATGGAAGAGAATTAATAGTCTCTTCAAAGGAATTTTTTCCAGTTGTGTTTGCACTTTTCAACACATTTCAATATTGTTTAGTTAGAGATCATTAAGATTCATTCTTTGAGTTTTACTAATTTGTAGTGAGTAAGCCTGTCTGCATATCATCTATATGGAGGAAATAAACATTCCTCCAAGGAGTGAGCTGTCTTGTTACTAACTCTGATGTTCAATAAACTGCCTGAGTTCCGACAGTGGCTTCCTAGGGAGTCTAATTTCTCAGTCTTCTCTTAGAACATGCCATTATGTCTAGATAGTAAATTCAACCTTTAATGTTGCAGTGGAATGGCTATTTATATAACATAGATAATTCAGGATTTTCTTCATTCTTTCAACTTACCTTCAGTTATTCATTAAAGAAATTATTTGTTCTATTAATCAGATCTCAACTAGCTTATATTGGACCAAATACCCCAGGAAGTTATGTTTGTCGTATTGCAGGGTCATATTAGCTATAAAACATTACTATATGCATCATGTTGGTAGAATGAGTGCATTTTATGAAAGAGTCAAACAAAGGACCTGTGCGAAAACTGTAGCTCTGAAGACACTGTGAATCAGAATATTTTTCCTTCTTCTTTTGTTTAAGGAAGCATGGAGCCATTAGTAACTATTAGGTTGTTATAATCAGAATAGTAACTCTGTCTTTTGTTAGGTTCACATATGCCTGTTTCATTCATAATAATTCATTTTGATAATATTTTAATGTCAATAAAAGTCTACAACAAAGTTGATTTATTCTTAGTACTTTCTGTGTTCAGAGAAAGTTGAGGCTGCCTGTTTGATTCTTTTCTGAATCTTTGTCCTTGCATTGATCCATTCACTTGTTCAGAGACTCTGTAAGAGATAGCCAGACATTCAGCCTTCTGTGCAGTCATCCAGACTCAGTTTTTTATTTCACAGATTCAAGGATGCTTTTTACTATAATTGTTTAATGCATAAGCCATATTTGGCTCAGCAGTTATTCCTACTGAGAAAGATACAAATTAACTTTATTTATTACTTTAATAAGAATCAGTAAGTGAAAATAAAATTTAAATCTACTTAACTCATAAGTAAATTATTTGAAATGAAACTATTATATCTTCAAATAATAGGGCTCATATTACTTGTATTGGTCTCTTTTCAAACAAACTGAGATTTTTTCCCCCCCTTTAACATATTTTGTTAAAATCCATTCAGGCAAGGGTATCTCAACTGAAATTAAGGTTAAAAAAATGGAAGACTTTGTTCTTCCATCTTTATTTATGCATATAGTCTCATTAGATCTGACAACCAATATCAGTAAGTCTTAATAATGAGTTTGCTTGCTTTATTAACTTCCTTGAAAATACTTATAAACAGTATTAAGTTAATTGCAACTTAATGTGAAATTAAAGGAACAACAAAATTAACTGATGAAATTTTACCTTTTAAAGATTTATTTTTATTTTAAGTAAATAAATATTTTGCCTAAACGTGTGTACATGTACTGCATGTATGCTTTGTGATGCTCGAGTCTAGAAGAGGAAACTGGTTCCATGAAACTATAGTTACAAATAATTGTAATGCACTGTGTGGTTGCTAGGAAAGGAGCGTGGTCCTCTGAGAGAGCAGCAAGTGCTTTTAAATGCTGAGCCTTTCTCTAGCCTTGATAAAATTTTATTTAAAATAGTTTTATTATAATTTTTCCAAAACATCATTTGTCTTTCTGAAATCTTGGTTTAAAGAACCTAATAGATATTTTGGGTTTCATAGATAATTATGAATATAAGAACATGATCATGGATTCTATCAAGTAGACTATACATTGAAACCTTCTCTAAAAACATTTTCATCCTCAGAGAACAGTTACCAATTCTGTAACCGCCTGTGTCTACAGATCTTAATATGAAGGGAAAGGATGTCAATATTGCACATGGTGCTTATAAAGTGACTCAGTGTGAATTTAGATCACATTGTCTAAGAGTAGAAACAAGGACTAAAACTTAGGTGAGAAATGATCCATACCTCTTTGTTTTTTTATTTCTTAGATGTGTTTAATTTTGTCCTAAGAGCAAAATTTTGTATGCTGTGTTTTCTCCAAAATATGTGGAATGGAGTAAAATTTTAGCCTCTGTTGCTTAACAACAAATTAATTGGATGTTGAATTTATTTGCTTTCATTTCAACAGAAGCTTTTACACATTTATATCTGTGACTGTCTTTTTTGGACAAGGAAAATGGGTGCCAAGAGAGAAATGTGTTGACGTTAATATGGGACTTCACAGAGATTGAGGGTTTCCTCTCAGCACAATTTGATTTTTAAAGGTAAGATGTTTGTGTAGCCCAGGCTAATCTTCAACCTCAAATCTAGTACTTCAATATCCTGGTATTATATCCATGTACTATGAATCCTAGCAGATTCTTATAAGGAGAATCCAGAAAATAAACTAAATGGCATTTGGAAGGTTCTCTTATATATTTTTTAACTTAATATGCCTTTCTGTATATATTATTGATTCCAATTTCATTATGTTTCTCTGTGTTTGGACATGTGTGTCTATGTATTTGTGTGTGCGTTTTTTGTTGTTGTTGTTGTTTGTTTGTTTGTTTGTAAAGGGTGGTGTCCTTTTCTTCAGTTTTATGATTTTTCTGGGGTTTTTTATTTAATTTTTGTTTTTTAGATATCCACTGTTTTCTAATGAAAGAACAGGGAATTTTTTAGGAAGGAGGGTAGGTGTTGTGGTATGAGAAAACATAATCACAATACATTGTATAAAAACAATCTATTTTTAATAAAAAATTAATTTTAAAAATCTAGACTAATGCAATAAAGAGTGTCTTTGGCCTCAATATTTTTTTAGCACTGTTCCACTACTTGTGATAATTTTTCTGATCTGGGCAGTCACAATCGCGATGGCTTCAAGGCTTCTACAAAGCTAGCATGCAACTGGACCTGAGTTCTCAGGGTGGAATGTCCAGAAATGGGTATGTTTCTCTTTACGTCACATATTTCTTGGATGTGCTGAGGAGCATGCCCTCAATCTCAGGGTGCATTGCTGAGACGCAGCACAGGAAGGGTCTGTAGCCTCGTGAAAGCTAAACTTTCTAAGCTCCATTTTGAGATTATAAAATCTTTGGTCTGAATAAATTACACTTAATTTGATGCTATCAAATAATGACCAGTTACTTGAAACCAATTTAAGCACGGCATGTTAATTCCTTGTTTATGGGATCATTTATGTCCTTCTAATAACTCTCAAGTTTTTCTTTATGATGAAAAATACCAAAGGGTTGTTAGAATACTTATCTACCATTAGTTTCACTTGAACTAATGAACTTACAGTGTGGCCTTCTGGTTGTTGATGGAAATGAGTCAGCTTCACCTAACAACAGGCAGTGACCACAGAAATTCTGTGGTTGCTGGAGTTGACGTAGAATTAAAATATCCAGTGTAGACATGCACTATAAATTTAAAATTGCAATATCCTTTCATTATGTGACTATTACAAAAGTGCTATGACTGAAATTTGAAAATATAAGAGGTAAGTTTTAAATTAGAAGGACGGTGGGAGGATTAGGAACATGTACTGAAACAAACAAGTGCTTCGCTAGGATAAGCAGAAAAATGACTGTCTTGTGAACACCTCACTGCAGTTCCTTGATAAGGTAAAAATTAAATACGGACAAGTACTTCCACTGCTTTTACTGGTATACATATTAGATGGGGCAGTGCTGAAGTTAAAAGGACATAGCCCATGAAAACAGAGCAAATTCAAATAATTCAAGGTCTTATACTTCCTAATGTACCTTGCAAGTGACAAATAGTTGAGATCAATGGTTATAATTTCCATTTATTTTGTCTGCAGCTCTCACATACTTTCCATTTAAATATTTCTTAAAGACTCAGTATGCAATCTGAAGCCTCACTGTGTCCTGGTTGCATTTGAATGTATTTGTTCAGTGGTGGCACACGCCTTTAATCACAGGACCTGTGAGGCAGAGGCAGGCAGATTTCTGAGTTTGAGGCTAGCCTGATCTATAGAGTGAGTTCCAGGACAGCCAGGGTTACCCAGAGAAATCCTGTCTCGAAAAACCAAAAAAAAAAAAAAAAAAAAAAAAAGAATTCTTTTGTTTTCTGTTTGTTTTGTTTTCTTTATATTTGATTTCCGTTTTTCATAAATTGTATATTTCTCTTTTGCAAGGGCTTGTCATATTTAAGCTGGACAACTTTTTATAGATATAAGCTCACACAACAGTACATAGTTCACAATGAAGCTTAGCATTTAATTGTTCAACACCAATCTAAAATCCCATAATTTTTCAACCTGCTGCAATTGATAAAGTGTACAATGAAAGTAATATGTTTTTCCCTTCCTATTATGTACCTTGCTGTGGCTTGTTATCACTTAGACACAATGGTCCCATAGAAGATAAATCTAGGTTGAATAGAATGTTTTAGTTAGCTTCTCACACTTGAAAACAAAGGAGAAAGTTTAGATTCTGACCTGTGAATCTCCCACTGTGAGTTTTGAAAGTTGCTAGAGTGTGTGATTTTTCCAGGAAAATGTCATCCTGTTTGATTGCATGTGTCAACGGTTGAGAATCAGGAGATCCACATCAACAGCAGCAAAAGGTCAAGCGCAGAGCTGTCCCTAGTTATACCAGGGGCTCAGAGACAGCTATTTGTGTGTTTATTGCTGGTGATAGTGACACAAAGCACTTGCTGGGAGGTAAAATCTGGGAGGTTATTATCTGAGGAAAATAAATGCATGAACAAACATTAACCTATCTTACTTTCTCTGATAACATTTTCAGGTCATGTAGAAGATATTATGTAGGTACCTATTACATATAACTCATAGCAATCTTAATATTTCCTTTCACTTTAATGAATTATCTGAAATATTTTTCATACTCCATTGAAGTCTGCCCGATCCCTTAAAATATATTCCCCCACCCCCAAGATATGGTCTCACTGGGTAGTCTTGGCTGGCCTGGAATCATTCTGTAGATAAAGCTGTCCTTAAACTCAGAAATACACCTACCTATCCTTTAGAAGTGTGGGGTTTAAAAGCATGTGCCACCACACCTGACTACATATTCTTATAAAATTTTTTGAGATGGAGAAACCATACTTTCTCAAATTCAAACATATCATCAGAATTGATTAAAAGTATAAAATTAAAGGCTTAAAACTGAAAGAATAAACTAGTAGGTCAGTGGATACAAGATTTTATGTTTCTCTTAATATTTTGGGACATTTAAAACTATTCCTTACTAAAATATTTGTTTTCTCTTTCCTCATGTAGAAAAAAAAAATGTGTGAAGAAATAAATATATTCTAAGAACTCTCCTAAAAAGTCTTTAAATGATTACATTTATAAACAATTCACATTTGTGAACTGTGTAGATTTTCAGTAGCATTTCATTCCTTTGTTGCCCCAAAAATCAATATACTGGTCACTCTGATAGATACACACCACACACACCAGCCCCCCTACACACACACACATGCACACACACACACACACACACACACACACACACACACACATACACACACACACACACATACACACACACACACACACACACAAACCAGCCCCCCACACACACACACACACACATGCACACACACACACACACACACACACACACACACATGCACACACACACACACACACACACACACACACACACACACACACAGCTCCTTAAGAAAGGCAGTCACAGGAAATTGAACAGAGGTGTATAGCAATGGGGGATGGGGAACTTGGGGTAGCAACCAGAAAGTCTCAGTTTCCAGGCCAGGAGAGCAAGAGCCTCCCAGGACCACACAGAGATGACATTAGCTGAAATACCCCACAAAGGGGAGTGAGAACCTGTCAAGACACAGGCTATTATATCCAGAAGTTAGGCATAACCCCCCCCCCCCACCCCCGGTTGAGGGATGGAGCCACCCACCCATCTTCAAAATTTTAACCCAGAATTGCTTCTGTTTAAGAAATACAGGGATAAAGAGTGGAGCAGAGACTGAAGAAAATGCCATCCAGAGACTGCCGCACCTGGGGATCCATCCCCAACGCAGACACCAAACCCAAACAGTATTACTGATGTCAAGAAGTGCTTGCTGACAGGAGCCTGATACATATGTCTCCTCAGAGGCTCTACCAGATCCTGAACAATACAGATGTGGATGCTCGCAGCCAACTATCCATTGGACTGAGCACAAGGACCCCACTGGAGGAGTCAGAGGAAGGACTGAAGGAGCTGAAGGAGCCTTATCAATGGGAGGGAAGGCTCTTGGTGCTGTGAAAGCTTGATGCCCCAGTGCAGAGGAATGCTAGGGTGGTGAGGCAGGAGTGATTAGGTGGGTGGGGAAGCACACTCAGAAGCAGGTTAAGGGGAGATAGGATAGGGGGTTTGCAGAAGAGAAACCGAGAAAGGGGATAACTTTCGAGATGTAAATAAATTAAATACCCAATTTAAAAAAAAGGCAGCTTCCATACTCTCTCATCACAAACAAATTAAAGATTAAACAGTGGCCATGTAGAAATAAGTAGACACATGTAGAAATGAGTAGACAATTGGCTGCAGCTATGCTAAGTGTATCAGTTGATTCTAAGAAATAAACCTGCTATGATGGTTTGAATGGCAATGGTCCCCATAGGCATATGTATGTGTTTGAATAGTTGACTCCTAGTTGGTAGAACTGCTTGAGAATAATTAAGAAGTGTTGCCTTATTGGAGAATGTCACTAAATGTAACTTGAGGTTTCAGAAATTTCATCCCAGTCCCAATACCCAGTAGAAACAACTAAAATGAGGAAATTAACATTTGTATTTCTGCTTAAAGGTTCAGTGCATCAGAATGGGGAGGCAATGCAAGGATTTCTGTTTTGCAGAGCATGAGGTTGGAAGACTTCACCTAGTACTGGAAGCAGACTGCAGCAGGAGCCAGGAGTAAGTTTGGCCAGTGTCAGTTAGTTACAACCCTCTCCTAAATGCCTCATAGTGTCTCAAATAGTGACTCAAGCTAGGCAGTGCTTCACCTCATGAGGCTATGATGAAAATTGCAGCCTAAAACTAAAATAACATCATTGGATAAAAAAGTGATGTATAAATGTTAATTTGTACTTCCATGTGCTAAAAACAACCGAAGAACAAAAGTTTAGGGAAAAAAAAATCACAAAAAAAGCAAATGTACACAGCAAATTTTGTTTCTTTAGTTTGGAGAATAAATCAAAATCTTAAATTCATCAGTTTCCCAGTACTAAATCACAGACTCAAAACAATCTGGGACAAAAATCTAGTAGATAGAATGCAAAGCAAAACAAAACAACAACAATAAAACTTACCAAAGATTCTGCTTAAATCAACAATGGAAATATAATATTTACATGTAAATTAATATTTCCAGTAATTAATAATCTTGCAAGTTCTAAATAGTGTTTTCCTGAAAGTTCATATATTGAAATTTATCCAACAAGATGACCAGAACTTTGAGACATAAATAGAACTATTATACCCGTGAAACTTCCAAGAGCTACTTTGTCCTTTGAGCATCTAAAGAAAGGTATTCTAAAGGCTCCACAGCATCTCAAACTGTGAGAACAGCATCACTAGTGATGGCAATGACCAACCCCTGTTGCTAGCACTTTTTTTCTGGAGTTTCTAGCCTACAGACTGTAAGATGTGGAGTGTGGAGAACTTTTTGGGCTGCTTCTAGACACTTGGGCAGACACTTGGCCAGAATTTGATATCAGGTCAGGACAAAAGAAGTAAACTCAAGGTGGGAATCTGACTTTGGGTCAGGACTCAGGAAATAGGCCCAGATTAAGAGACATTTACATTTGAGTTAATGCAAAACTCAGAGTAGGCTCCTCAGAAGTGTTAATGTAACGTTCTTTTTGTCTTAGTTATCCTGACTAGCCCCTAGAAAGGTGTTTACCAGATTTTGTTTACTGCCTTGCTTATTCCTTGACCCAGAACTGGTCTTATCATTTTGCATGTACTTAAAGTGGTATAAAGGCAGACTGAAAAAAACGTAAACTCACCTCATTCCATGTTGCCACCTATCCAGAATGATGCCAGTATGATTTAAGATTGTTATCTCCTGAATTCAAAAGTACTTCAGAGTCAACTAAATCAAATTCATCATGTATGAAAAAGTAATGTTAGTTTTAAAGTACAGATAAAATCAAGAAGAATTCAACTTATATGATTACCCAGATCATTAAGAGGCACTAAGCAAATTAAAATATGTTAAGGTTGATATATCCAGAGTGATAGGTGGAAACGCAATGTGGTAGGAAGTTCTGATTCCATTTAATTGAGCTTCACTTGTGGCAAAATAAGTGAGAGTTTTGCCCAAGACAATAGCGTAGACATTTGTGTACTAAGAGCTCTCTGCATAAGGATTGGTGTTATCTATATTTAGCATCAGAAAAATTTAGTCTAAGTTTTCCTATCAGTCTTGAGGTTTAAAATATGACAGAAACTTAAATAAGTTAGACAAAATGAATAATTGAAAATCATGAGCAAAATATAATTCCAATATCAATTTCCTTAATCTTTCCTAGAATAAGCAAGCCAGATATGTTACTTTATCTACAAAAATAATAATAATAATAATAAAACATGGAAGAGAAACAGTGTAGATTTAAAATGCAGATACCAAAATTATTGGAGCAAATGACATCAAGTGCCACAGAGGGAAGAAATATGTTCCATTTTGTGCTGAAGATAGCCGAAGAATTGAGTGATGTTAACTCACAGAAGGCCTGAGATTGGACTGAAATCTCACCAAGGACCTTACAGAATATAATCAAAGCCACCTTTGCTGAAGAACAGATTTACCTTCTTCAATGAATGCTCTTAGAGTACCTGGAATCAGAAGGAAGATGAAACTGGAAGGTCGCCCTATGTATTTCTCAGCATCCTCACACTTTCCAGCCTTCTGTTTTGCTCAGCTAAATCACAAAGAAACATGTTGGACTCAAAAAATTTTACAGTTCAGGTATTAAAAAAAAAATAGCAGGAAGCACAGTAACCAATATTCATGGTAGAAGGTGGGAAATTACCCTATCAAACTGAACTGAAATATCAGGGGACTCATTAATAGCCAAACAATTCATCCCTGTGGTGTAACTCAGCTGGAGCCTCTGTAAACTGATGAGCAGATGAAGATAGCAGCACCCTCACTGCGAGTAGGGCACTCATTTTGTGTATTCACAAAATGTGCAAAATCAATTAATTAATGATTACTAGTGAGTGATGTTAGTTATTGTTAAAACCTATTTACTTGAGACAGAGTCTTACTATGCTAGAGAGAATGTCCTCAATATTGCCATCCTGTCTCAGTCTCTGAAGTAATTATGATTACAGAAGCAATTTTATTACATTTATCTGTGCACAAGGAATTTTACAAACTAATTTTCTTGTATCACTCTCTTTGCTCATATAAATGATGAATATTCTCACAGCTTACAAAGGATATCTTTATTTTCATATTGAGTTTATACGTGTTGATAAAGTTGCATTTTTATCACAAATAATTCTATTTTCATGTAAATATGTATAGTTTAATGATTAAATGAGTCTAATTAACATGCTCATTATGATGGATATTTAATCTTATTTTGGTAAGAATATTTAGAATTATTTTCCTAAAGTTTTCAGTTATACCATCCTGCTATAGATTTATTCATATTATTTTAAATTATATGTAGCTCTCTGCATCTGCATGTAGACATCTGCATGTGAATGCGGATGTCATAAAAGTGCTTAAGTTATAAATTATTGTGAATTACCTGTTCTGCACACTGAGAGTAGAACTTGGGTTCTCTGGGAAACGCAGTGATTGCTATTAAGCACTTTTGAGCCACCTTTCAGCCTTACTACTAAATGATTCCTAGTATTAACTATATCCAGTATACTATGTATCTCCAGAATTGATTCTGCCTAATTGTGTCTTAGTATCTGTGACCACTATCTTCCCATCTGGAACTATTTTCCATTGTGCTTTATGAAATCGACTTTTCAGACTCCACATCTGAGATGTGCTGTGCTAGTTTTTCTCTGAGTCACTTCACCTAACATGGTGAACTTTCATTTAGTGCTATACAGTTCGTTGATTCTACGGTCCCTATGGTGAATAATGCTGTAATGAATGCAAAAGGAAAGTATTTCTTCAGAGGCAATGATTTTAACTCTTGGATGTGCACCCAGAAAGAATATTACTGGGTAATTTTTCTGAGAAATTTCTATTATTTTTCAAAATAAATTCACAATTCTCACTTGCATTGAATTTTAGAGTATTTTTCTGCTAAAACTGCAATTTATATAAGTTCTTCCTAGGGTTTCTACATTTCTTTACTCCTTAAGTTACCTAATCACTGTGTTTTAATCCAGTCAATATCAGCATGCCCTCAAATGATCTCTCAACTTCTTCCTGAAAATCTAACATATATATTGTCCTCTTTGCATACATAATCCATATATGTTTTCTTTTGTCTGTCTAGTCTTATGAATAAGAGATAATAGAGACTTGTATGTTCAAGGTCATCTCCATTTCACTAACACTCAAAAGCTTATAGTCTCTTCCATGAATTATACATGGGACTCAGTAAAATGTGGTCTAGAAATATTCTCAATCCATATTTCATCTATTCTTCCTCTTCTTCCTCCTCCTCCTCCTCCTCCTCCTCCTCCTCCTCCTCCTCCTCCTCCTTCTCCTCCTCCTCCTCCTCCTCCTCTTCCTCTTCCTCCTCCTCCTCCTCTTCCTCCTCCTCCTCCTCCTCCTCTTCTTCCTCTTCTTCTTCTTCTTCTTCTTCTTCTTCTTCTTCTTCTTCTTCTTCTTCTTCTTCTTCTTCTTCTTCTTCTTCTTCTTCTTTGTAATAGTTGTTAGGAATATACCTATTCCCTTACCTAAAGATTTTAATTGATGATTTAAAAAAAAACCTCAGTTTTAGCACCTTATAACTGTCCTTTAAAAAAGAAAGAAAGAAAGAAAGAAAGAAACTTGAAAAAAAAAGATTCTATTGATTTGCTTTTTTTGTTGTTGTTGTTATGAGTGATTTTGCCCATATATTTGTATGTGCACCCACACAGATCAGACCAGGGTATCAGATTCTCTGCAACTGGAGTGTGTGTGAGCTACCATGTGAGTTTGGGACAGATACCTGCTGTCTCTGCAAGGCCAAGTGCCAGTGCTCTTAACAAACTTCTTAATACTTCTCCAGGACAATCTGTCCTCTTTTTATACCTATACTTAGTAGAACTTGAGGATAGGAATGACGTAAGAATGTAGTTAAGATTTTTTTTTTTTAAAGTGGTATATTCTCTTTCCATTAAATGCTTTGAAAAGAATAAGACAACTCATGGTCACAGTGAATGCAATTAAACAAAAGAATGAACACTATAAGAAGCCATGCTCATAAGTACTTCAGTTGGTTATTAGAGTTATTCCAGGATATTTTTTTTAACTATGAGAAATGTGTTGTTTCTTCGATTTCTTTTACCTTATGTTTGTCATGTATATAAAAGGACAACAATGATTTTTACGTATTAATTCTCTATATAGATCTGGGGGTAGTTTCAGGATGGGAAAGAATGTGAAAAATACTGTATGAGAATTTCAAATGATTTTTTTTTATTTTATTGAAAACATAGTTCTCAACAGTTGAATAACTCCATTGTGTGAGTCTACCACCGTGTCTTAGTGTGCATGCTATTGGAAGTTGTCTTCTGTGCAAATGTGTTCAAGACTTCCTCATTTCCTTTTCTATTACATTCAGAGTATCTGGTTTTGTATTGAGATCCTTGAGCTACTTGGACTTAGTTTTGTACAGGGTGATAGATATGGATCGATTTGCTTCTTCTACATGCAGACATACAGTTAGGCCAGCACTTTTTGTTAAAGATCCTTTTTGTGTGCTTGCTTGCTTACCTGCTCATTTCTTTGTGTATTTCTGGCCTATTTAACAAAAACTAGTTGTCCATACATGTGTGAACTCATGTCTAGGTCTTCAATGTGATTCCACTGATCAACATGTCTGTTTTTATGCCAATTTCATGTGGTTTTTATTACTACTACTCTCTAATGTGTCTTGGAGTCAGGGATAGTGATACTTTCACATGTTCTTTTACTGCACAGCATTGTTTTTAGCTGTCCTGGCTTTTTTTTGTGTGTGGGGGGGGGGGTCTTTTTATATGAAGGTGAGTATTACTCTTTCAAAGTTGTTAAAGAAGTTGCAATTTTGATGGGGATTGTGTTGACTCTGTAGCTTGCTTTTGGTTAGAATGGTCATTTTTACTGTTATTCTTACTAATCCATGAGCACGGGAGATCTTTCCATCTTCTAGTACTCTCTTCATTTATTTTGTTCTGACTTGAAGTTTTTGTCATGAGTCTTTCACTTGGTTGGGTAATAGCTATTTGTGGCTATTGTGAAAGTTGTTATTTTCCTGAATTCTTTCACAACCCATTCGTCATTTGTGCATAGAAGGGGTACTATTTTTTTCAAGTTAATTGTATATCCGATCACTTCAGTAAAGGTATTTATCAGTTGTAGAAGCTCTCTGATATAATTTTTGGTGTTGCTTATGTATACTTATCATGTAATCTGCAAATAATGATACTTTAACTTTCTTTTTAATTTGTATTTCCCTGATCTCTTTCAGTTCTATTATTGATATAGATATAACTTCAATTACTATATGTAATAGATGTGTAGATAGTAGACATCCTTGCTTGTTGCTCATTTTAATGGCGTTAGAGTTTCACTCCAGTAAATGTTGGCTATAAGCTTGCTATAAATTGCTTTTATTATGTTTAGTTAAGTCCTTTGTATCCTTAATCTCTCTAAGACTCTTATCACAAAGGGTGTTAGATATTCTCAATGAATTTTTCAGCATAAGAAGATAATCTGGCTTTTCTCTTCAGTTTGTTATATGGTGGATTACATTAACAGATTTTCATATATTGAATCAACCCCATATCTCTGGGGTATAACATATTTGATCATGGATATTCTTCTTAGAGTGTTCTTAGATTCAGTTTGTAAGTATTTTATCAAGTATTTTTCATCAGTGTTCATGAGGGAAATTGATCTGTAATTCTCTTTTTTGTTGACTTTTTGTGTTATTTGGGTATCAGTGTGACTGTGGTCGCATAACATGAATTTCACAATATTACTTCTGTTTATATTTTGTGGAATAATTTCAGAATTGTAGTCAATTCTTTTTTGAAAGTCCAGGGTAACCCCATTGAAGAGTATAGGAATGATTCTACCATCCAGCAGAATTAAGGAATCAGGAAATCATGACCTACAGAATCAACTAAGCAGCACTCTCTCATAGTGACTCACAGACACTAAAGAGATAAACACAGGCCATATACATGTCTGATCTATGTTCTCTGCATATATTTTATAGTTGTGTAGTTGGCTGTTCTTATGGGATTCCAAAAAAATAAAAATAAAAAATAGGAGTGGGGGGATGTCTCTGAGCCTTTTCCACCTACCATGTTGCCTTAACCAGCCGTGATATGAGGGTTTCTACCTAGTGTTCATGGAAATTGTTAGGTCCTGTTCTGTGGATATCCTTGGGAAGCCTGCTCTTATTTGAAGGAAAAGGAAAAAAGAACTGGGGGAGAAGGGAGGTAGAGCAGAGGGACTATGAGAAGTGGAGGGAGGGGAAACTGTGTTTGGGATTTAATGGATGAGAGAAATATAAATAAAATTAAATAAGTAAATAAGTAAGTAAGTAAGTAAGTAAATAAATAAATAAATAAATAAATATTGTCATGAGATTTTAAAAAGGAAATGGTTTTCTACACTATATTTTCATTATGTTTACTCCTCCCCAACTCTTCCTAGGTTCTTCTCACCTCCACTTCCTCTATATCTACACCCTTTCTGTCTCTCATCATAAAACAAAGATCCCTCTAATGAAAGATAAAATGATAATAATAATAAAAAGAAACAAAATTAGAATGTGTCTAGAAGACCTTGATTTCTTGGTGTCCTTCATCATCTCTGGCTCGGACACTTTCTGCGTCCACATTTGCAGAGTTCCCTGAGGCCTGAAGTAAGGAATTTAATGGAGATACTCCCTTTAGTACTGAGAGGTCAAAAGTCTCTCATAATTTCCATAATGTCTGATTGTGGGTCTCTGTTCAAATAAAGAAAAGAAGTACTCTTTAAATTGAAAAAAGAAGCTTTGTTAACTAGTCATTTTCAAAAGTAAAACTGCCGTTGTTTAAGTGTCCTATAAATGAAGATACAACAATGCATTAGTGATTCATAAAGAGCACATAATTTTCTTTACTTTTTGCAGCACAAGACTACTGTAAAAGTAGATAGATCCTCTGAACTACATATGTGCAGTGTGGTACACACATGTACGTGCATGTGTGAACACACACACAAATACATACACATTTACACATTAAATAGATTTAACAAAATGTTTAACATCACACAAGTGTTTGGACAGATATGATAAATCCATTTGTTTCATGCAAATTTCTTGCTTTTAATATCTTTGTTCAGTAAAAAGTGGGGATGAAAAGATGGTTCAGTGATAAAGAACACTTATTGCTCTTGAAGAGAACACATGTTTAGTTTCCACACCTATATGTTGGCTAACCACTAAAGTGCCAGTTTCAGGACACCTGATGAGTTCTTTTTGCCTCTATGGGTACCAAATATGTATCCCATGTGTGTGTGTGTGTGTGTGTGTGTGTGTGTGTATACATACATACATACATACATATATATATTGTGTGTATACATACACATATATATTCATGTAAACTAGTATTAATATAAATACAATAAAATTTAGTAGACATTTTAGAAAGAGAAGTCTCTCTTAAAAAATAATTTACCCAGCAATTATTGAAATCACATAAATAAATATATACAATATTATAATATTATGTTACTACATATTAATTTTTATATTTAAAACTAAGCTATTAACAAGTTAAATTTGAGGTTGACAAAATAACTCTATGGATGAAGGTAATTGCTGTTTCACAATTTACAATATATGTACTGGAAAT
Organism: Mus musculus; assembly: GCF_000001635.26. Taxonomy (NCBI): domain Eukaryota; kingdom Metazoa; phylum Chordata; class Mammalia; order Rodentia; family Muridae; genus Mus; species Mus musculus. The sequence goes on from NC_000068.7 coordinate 40,318,167, forward strand.
ATATGTAGATGTATATATTGGAAAATTTATCAGAACTGGATTGTTGAAAGGAGTCTAAATAGATATTTAGATCTTTATTCATGGAACTGTAGTCAAGTAAATGCAGGCAAGTTTGTGTACAATACTTATTTTCTTTTTATAAACAAAATTTGATGATTTTGAATGTAGAACTTCTTTGATATTACCATAATAGTACTTATGATTTGAGACTATAAGAATCTAATAAATGAAATAAAAGATTCTAGGATTCCTCATTTGGGATTTATACTTCCTATGTGATTACTCTAGGACACAATGAGTTAAAGCTTATGTGCCTACTGCTGTCACTTAGGGTCTTAATGACAAACTATATAAAATAATGCAGAAGACTAAGACTTATAAGAAAGCTAAGTTTGCTGTATTATTATACCACATTTAGAAGTTTCAAATTAGATAAACTTTTGTCTTCTGTGAACCTCTCACAGCCTCATCTGCATGGTACTCACAATACCAACTTTAAGTGCCATTTACACATCAAAAACCACAGTTTTCATCTGCTTTGTTCTTTGTTTACTCTTGCCATTATGCCAAACTCACCATTAATATAAAAACAAGACTCATGTCTCTCATTTTTTCTCTGAGTGTCTTCTTTGCTTTGTCCTTTTCAGGTTGCCCTGCTTTCTCTGGAAAATAGCAAAGCTGTTAGAGATTGATTGCACACTTTCCCTTTCCTTCTGGTCACCATTTGTCACTGCTGAAAGTAAACAGCAAAATAAAATCTTCTCTGATGAAATGAGATAACACACAAATCCCACACAGTCACAGTCTGTCCTTCAGGGCCAAGACTTGATTGTTCTTTGTGCCTCTGGTTACTTGTGTATGTACGCTTACCAATCTGAAACACATACATCTAATCATAATGCTAGGAAGTTCACATTTTTTTAACGTTTAAATGCAGTATACTATTTCTATTTTATTATTATTAATTTAATTTTTAAATTTTATTATTAGTATTAGTATTTACTTACTAACTTATTTACTTCACATCCCACTCACTTCCTCCCTCTCAGTCACCCCCTCCCACAACCCTACTTCCACCTCCTGCTCCCACGATTTGGCTGTAGATGTTTGCATCTGTCTGAGTCACCTGCTGAGTGGAGCCTCTCAGAGAACAACATGTTCCTGTCTGCAAGCATAACAGAATATCATTAATAATGTTAGGGTTTGGTGCTTGCCCATGAGATTGGTCTGAAATTGGGCTAGGTATTAGTTGGCCTTTCCTTCAGTCTCTACTCCAACTTCTGTGCCTGCATTTCTTATAGACAGGATAAATTTTGGGTTGAAAGATTGTGGGTAACCTGGTACCTCTATTGTTCCATTAGGTTTCCTGCCTGGCTCCAGGAAGAGGCCTCTTCAGATTCCATATCTCAAATCTCTACCTATTATACATATATGTATATGTGTGTGTGTGTGTGTGTGTGTGTATGCATGTATATACATATGTAAATATGCATGTATGCATATATGCATATATATATACGTGTGTGTGTATGCATGTATATACATATGTAAATATGCATGTATGCATATATGCATATATATGTGTGTGTGTGTGTGTGTGTTAACTTTTAGCATCTTGTCAAGTCTAGGCATTTACTACGTGATCCAGAATAGCTCTAGAGAAGCAACCCTCAGGTGTTCCAATCTTCTCTCACAAACACAGACACTTCTACTGAACCTCTTCCTTCTGATCTCTCCACAGATGGTTCTACAGACCCTGGACAGCAAGGAACCAGACAACTCTCCTAAGACTGGACCAACATTCCCATACCCATTGTTCTAGGTTCCCGAGAGACACCTTGGCCAGAAGTCAGTAGGAAGTAGCTAAAAATCATGCTGACCATATTCCTGCTCCACCATCACCTCTTTCAAAATTTTCCTTTTTTTCTCTTATATTTTTTCTTTTATTATTATTAATCATTCCATTAGTTTACATCTCAAATGATATCCCACTTCCTGGTCACCTCGTCATCACCCCCAATCCCACATCTGTGGGAAGGTGGGAATATTAGCATTTTCGCCTAGGTTCTGCCCCACAGTTAATTGGCAACAGCCAGGTATACCTGACACACTATAAAAGGGTTTCTTGTACTCTTCACTCTCTCTTGTCTTCTTGCTCTTGCTCTGTCCTCTTGACCCTTCTCTCTCTCTCCCCTTCCCCCTCTCTCTAACTCCCCTCCCCCCTCTTTTGTCAGTCTTAGCTAGTTAACAGATTTATTAGTGAGTAAATATATTGGTGGATTACCTTAGGGGTAAGGTGCTAGATCTGTTTTCTAGCAGTCAAGCTACAGTTACCTGAGTTGTCAATGTAGTCAGAATTCTGGGGAAGAATAAATTATAATCTAAGAGTCATGTATTATTTTAAAATGACAGAGTTCATCTACAGCACACTATCTAAACAGTCCCCAGGTTCCTGTGGTCTCCATGGCAATTTGTGCAGAGTCAGTCTGGCTTTCCAGCCCAGAAGAAGAACTGCAATAGATATATGTGAAATAAAAAAATGATCCACCTTGATTTAGACAATATGAGTGAGTCATTTGATTCTCATGTAAAGGTGCTTGTTGCCAAACCTGATGACTTGAGTTTAATCCTCGGGAAATCACATGATAAAGGAGAACCACAGTGTTTCTCAGTGGTTATCATATCTCAATCTAGCCAGTCTCCTGTAGCTGTGTACATTATCTTCTGAGACCTTGGGAGCTTAACTGTTAGGCTTTAGGAGTCTGTCTGTTATAAGCTTAAATATTAATCCATTAGTAGACTTCTGACAAGATTGAGAGCTGTGACTATTGGTCTATTGTCTCTGAGTTAGGCAATAGAGCACACTATAATTTAATGGGCAGTAGCAAAAATCATTACCAAGGCAAGATAGACAGAAAGTCTTAATTGTTAAGAAACTTTGACTGGTTGCATTAGCAGAGAAAAACACATTTTTTTTTTATTAGCAGAGAAACACTTGGCTTAGAGTTTGGGTAGACCAGAATGGAAATAATCAGAGAGCTGACAGTGGTGGATTGAGACCATGGCAACAGAAAGTATGTCAGGGTGGGTTCAGGCCTTTGACACAAACTGAGCAAGCAGGCACACAGGCTGTGAGAACAGACCGGGGTAGAGTTTTGACCCATTCCATTTCCAACCCTGGCTGAGCAGGAGATAGAAACATGCACATTCAAGACTGAGGCACCAGGTATGCCCACCCTGTGGCTGGGTTGGCAACAGTGGTGTGTACCGAAGTGGGAGCAGGGCATGGGCATACACAAGTGCATGCTTGGTTGAGGCACCAGCTCTCATTCTGCTGGGACACCAGGATCTAAGAAGGACAGCATGTGCTACTAGCTGGACAAGAGCAGCTTCAACAGAGTCAGAATCAAAGGATAAGTTTGGGGTAGCACTGCAGTGAGCAAGTGGGACAGGGCTTCCTTCTAGCAGCCAGAACCTGCTAGGGACCGTGGTAGATATGCATAGCAAAGCATCTCAACAAGCAGAGTCCCTGGCAGGACCCCTGCTGTTTATGCTTGAAACCAACAGCAGCACAAATGAGGGAAGGGGGAGGGGGAAGCTTACGCTACAGATCAGAAGCAAGAAAGTTGTTTTAAAGTGCCAGATAGTGACCATGTAGAAATATTGCTTTCTGGGTACTGTGAATTAGACTGGGACATCCCAGTAAGTAGGGGCAAGGTGGAGAAGACCAACCTGTTGGGTGAGAGTAGAGTTATTAATTATTCCACCAAAATTCTTAGGATAAAATTAATAGCCAGAGAGAATGATAGAAAGGCCAAATCACTAGGTTGTCATGTGGTGAACTTGGGGGCTGGGCTCTAGGCCAGTGCCCTGAGCAATGGTGGAAGAATGGTTCACTTAGGCCTAGAATTCTCAGCTGCAAGAAAGAACTACTTCAGAGGAAAGAGGAAAGTTCACCAAAGGGAAAATATTCTAAACCGAGGGTCAGTGAAAAAAACAGTCATAAAGACTGACTATCTCCATCCTCAAGGGCAGCACAGGGTGACTCTGAGCTTAAGAACTCTCCCCTGGGTCCATGGGGGTGTTTATGCTGACCACTGGAGTTGGGGGGTTCTTACCAGTTCTCTGAAATTTGGGCTAATGAGTTATGGCTCTTGATGTGGTAGCTGGGAGGATGTAAAACTGCAGAGTTTTTAAATCTGAGTCTCAGCACCAAATGTTGAGTTTTATAAAAAGATACAGAGAGAAGGAATATGTTTGGTGGATATATAGTCAAGTGTGGGGGAAGGGAGTGCTTCTGTGGGTCCAAGCTGTGGCATCACTTCCCCCTGAGGGACCAGACACACAACTGCATACTATAGAATAGAATTTATTCAGGGCATAGGAGGGGAATTGAGAGGGTAGTAGAGACATAGAAAGGTAGAGAGAAAGAGAGAGAGAGAGAGAGAGAAGAGGAGTAGAGGCTAGCCATGAGCATCCGGAGAGAGAAGGGGAAAGGAAAGGCAAAAGAGGGGAGCAGGAAGAGGACAGAGTGAGAGCCAAAAAGGAAGAAAGAGTGTGTGTGTGGGGGGGGGGCGGGGGGGGGGCAAGCATCCTCTTTTACAGTGAGTCAGGCACACCCGGCTGTTGCCAGGTAACTGTGGGGTGGAGCCTAGTTAAATTCTAACATATAGAAATATAATCTGAAAATGACTATGAAAAAGAGTCATACTGATTTGGATACATCTAGGGAGTTGCCATTGTATTAATAAATATTACACTTTAGAGTTGCAAGATAAAAATTAACACTTGTATTAAGAAAAGATACAGGCTATATATATATATATATATATATATATATATATATAGTTAATTTTAAAAAGGCCATGAATTTAAGACAGCAAAAGGAATTATATAGGAGAATTTGGAAGGAAGAAATTATATAATTCAAGCAGAATATTAACCAAGTAAGAAAATAAAAAGTAAAATTTTATTTTGAAAGTATGAAGGTAGTAAAAACAAATTGCACATTTAAAAAATAAAGGAAAAGCTTTGAAAATTCTGAAATCTTGAAAATGTTCAATATCAATAGTTACATATGTGCTGCATATTCTCTCCCCCATAGGTCTCCCATGAAGATATGCATTTATCTAACATTTAATAATAAATAATACCCAAATTCTTTTAAAGACCACCTAGTGACTATTAAATCATAATTGTATAATAAACTAAAGTGGGTATTAATTTAATAATTACTTGTTACCTCACAAACTAGCCTTGTTTAAATATTAGTCTACAAAATTGTTTTATCTTTTTGGCAGGTGTTTCTCTGAAAAGTTTCTGAATTATATCTCAAAAACATATCTAGAAAGTCTGTTTTCTTTATTGTGGCAAATTACCTATAGACTCTTCTGTTTAGATTACTCATGGAGTGAGAGACAGAAAAACTGTGAGAGCCAGAGGCAGCAAATAAAACCAAGCAGTATTTTCCAGCTAGAAAAGGGCAGTTGTATATAAACTAACAATTGTTGTGAATGTATATATAAAACCTTTACAAGATCAACCCAGAAATAACCCTAACATGGATAGTGGGGGTATTCAAGAAATTTCACTTATAACTTAAGAGAAATCGATGGCATCAAAGAGGGGGTGGTTAGTTTTCTTCAAGTTGAAGCCCCTGAATATCTGCTATTGGTCCTGAAGATAATCTGTTACCATTCAGACACTACCAGTGAACTCTGGGTTTAACAAAAGAAATATATACAACTAGTGGTGAGTAAAACGATGGAATTTTAGGGGCAGAACAAGGTAAACTTGATAAAATCAGTACATATACATATGATATGTCAATAAATGTCATATGTTAAATAACCATGAAATATAGGGTGTTATACATAATGCCTTATAGAAGGTTACAAAATATCATCTTGTTGCTCTCATATTCTTTGTGTCTGATGGTACTGATGATTTAAGGTTAAGGAAATCCCTGCAGGAGTTCATGAAAGACCTAATGAAAGGCTTCTGTCCAATCATAAATGACGCATTAAAAACACAGCCACAGATGGTCCAGCCCAAAACTTTGGATGATAAGTACTTCAGTCAACTTCTTTCATACATACTATGGCAACCCTTAAATTGGGACTCATTGAAGCATTACCCAGAGTCTCAGGCAACTGAAATGAGAAGATAACAAATGTTTAGAGTAATCTAGTTTGTAGGGCAAATCGCCAGATATCAATACATATTTTAAAAGATCAAATTAAACAACATCCACTATCTAGTCTACTGTTGTAGATATCAACTATTAAGGATACTTCTGAAAATCAAAGATAATCAAAATGCTGGCTGTTAAAGTGCCAGAATTCTGACTATGGAATCATGAGACTACTAACACAGAGATCCCATCATAGCAGAACATTTAAAAGAGCTGTGCTACATGCATGTTCCTAATGAAAGCCCAGAAAATAAATGAAGACAATGGTTTTGGTTTAAACTACCACTTTTTGTTTTGTTTTGTTTTTCGAGACAGGGTTTCTCTGTGTAGCCCTGGCTGTCTTGGAACTTACTCTGTAGACCAAGCTGGCCTTGAACTCAGAAATCCACCTGCCTTTGCCTCCCGAGTGCTGGGATTAAAGGCATGCGCCACCACGCCTGGCTTAAACTACCACTATTGAAGTACTTCTGTAATATCCCTGTTTACTTTCTTGCCTTCATTAATAACAAATAATAAGCCTAGATACCATCTTTTCAGGATTTTCATGCTGTGTCTCAGAATTATATTAATACTGAATTTCTTACTTAAAATGATTATTTATATGTGTATTTTACGTATATAATTGTTTGTATATAGATATTTTATCTGCATTTGCTTCTGCACATCAGAAGAGGAAATTGGTTCCCATTGGACTACAATTAGACTCTCTTGTGATCTACAGTTTGGGTGCTTGGAATTGAGCTCATGACCTCTGAAAGAACATGCAGTACTCTTAAATATTGAGCAATCTCTTCAGTTCCTGAAAATGAATCCTTATTGTGTAGTACTTGGGTTATAGAAATGAAAGTTAAGTCAACACTCAACAGAATGGCTAAAAATGGCTGCAAAAGAGTCTTAAACTCAGTTTATTTTATTCAGACATGAATTCTGTTTTCTGATTTATTTTGATGTTTTCATATATCTCAGAGTGTCCTTGAACTCATGTTCCTGTTACCTTTACTTTCTGAGTGTGGTGATCATTTGTTCCCTCATGCTTGACTAGCCATGAATTTATTACTTCCAACTTTATTGCTGCTGTTGCTACTACTACTATGTCCCCTACCTCACCACTATCCAGAGTAGATTAAACTAGTTGTACCAGAGGTGTCTGCTATATGGCTTTTGTATTATTTCCACATACTGATTAGTCATTATATCATATGGATGTTTCTTAGTCAAAAGACTTTGGGGATTAAAAAAGAAATAATACACTTTTGTTAAGCAAATAATATTGATATTTTTGATGTTTAACATCAAATATTATATATCATAAACATCAAAAATGTATTAAAATGGGTGATATATAAAAAGACACATGTGAGTCGATCTTTCATTCTATTTAATGTTGAAATACAAGGATATTATAATGACTGTAACCTTGAACTTTTACATAAAATGTCTGTGTAGAGAGACATTCTTGTTTTTTACTTGAAATAGTATCTAAATGATTAATATGTTGGCCAAGTGATAGTTCTCCCCCTGTGTGAGAGCTTGTAAAGACTCCAACAAAGAGGTTTAAGAAATACTTTTAAGGTTGCTATTCTCGATGAACTATGTGGCTGTAAAACCAATTAAAACATAGACTTTGGCAACCATACTACAATATAGGTGAGTATGTCCTTCCAGGGTTTTCCTACAATACCCCAATCTACCCATTTTTACTTTTGTTTTCTGATTATTACTTTATCTACATTACCCTCACATACATAAAATATAAATATTTTTGGTAATTTCAAGAGACCTATTAGTTAATGTGATCTATTTTTCTAATGTCTCCTGTACTCCTTTGAGTTGCAGTGTGGATTATCAAAATTTAGTTAAGGGCTACACTTCCTGCCATTAAATGGGTCAGGTAACACTTATTAAAAAATTCATAATATTTGAAGATATTGTTCTTCTGGATTTTGTTTTTTAATTATTTTCAACAGTATTTATTTTCCTTTGCTAAGAGGTTATTTTTACTGAGTGCCAGGAAGCTGCATGCTAGTACATTATTATGTCCTAGTTGAGTGTCAAGGCTTGTCAGCTCATGCTCACATCACTCAGCCTGCCAACAAGAAGCAAGAACACTGAATGCATACCTGCAATTGTGTTTATGAGCTAAAATGTAATTATAAATAGTTCTCAGATTTATGATAATATGGTCAGAGAAGATTCTCTAACACTTACATTCCTCTATAAGAAAATAGTGGTGATTCCCCATTTTTTAAGGGAGTAGTGGCAACAGTCATGTCAAAATATACATTTTCCATTTAGTGTCTTGTTAATACAAAGTAATAGCATTTATAACTACATCATCTATTTGAGATACAGCATGGCATTTTAGCACACTTAAATCAAGCTTATGATAATTAACATCCTTGCTAATCACAAGAAAAAGCACAGTAAACCTCAAAAAAGAGTATTTGAAAAGGATTGTCTGATATGACTTGTCCCAATTTCGAATAACAAATTACCAGAGGTTGCAAATAACAGATTACCAGAACATTATAGAATGCTGATTAAGATTCATCATTCAGGAATAGCCACAAAGGAGAACCTACTTGCTACTAATGCATGCCTGTACTGTGATGCCAGTAAAAGTATTCCTGTCATTTTTTTTTTCATTTATTACTCTATGTTGATTTTTCAGTATAACAATATATAGTATTCTAATTCATAGTTTGATTTTTGAAGCAAGATTTCCCTTGTCAGATCAGATGAGCTTCTAAACCATGATCTTCCTCCTTCAGCTTTCAAGATCTAGATATGTGCATGATGCCTCACCCCCACTCCCCCCAAAAAATTAAACCTAAAATATTTTAAGTATAAAAATCATTTTAAGAGTTCATAATGTGTTGAAATTGGATGTAGTTTATATAATATTAAGCAAATTGTTTCTTCAAACTAGTCATAATTCAATGATAAAACTGTGTTTATTTATTGATCATTGATATTTTTTACTTTATGAATAGAAAGTGATGTTATTTAAAAAATATGTCATATAAATGCTTTCAAGCCACTTGCAATATATAATTTCTCAACACGAAGTGCTTTCTCTGCCCCAGGTACTACCTAAAGTATTCAGGGCTCATTGCTCTATGAGCCCCTTAATCATGGAGAAACATGTCTCTGTCCACTGCAGCATTCAATGAGTGATTTAGGATGCTTGCCTGGATATTTTTCACTCATCATTATTTATAGTAAACATTATTTCTGGGCTCTAACTAATCTTGCATTTTTGTGGTTTGTTGTTAAGAATCGAGGGTTGAAATGGTTAAAGCACTGATCTTGTAAATACTAAGCTTCAATCTGATTCCTGTGTCTGTGCTCTACTTCCTTGCCTTCTTATGTTGGTCAGGTCCTGTCCCTACACAGTGTTTTCTTAGGATAGATGACGAGTCAAAACTAAAGGAAGAAATACTGAAGCGCCTATGATGATTGTACCAGTGATTTTAAAGTAAAGATGGCTACAGACTTTTTCTCCAATTCACTATCTTCAATGAACAAAAGAACAGAAATAAAACCAGGAAGGCGGAGGAGAGAGCAACATTTAGGTCCAAGGGAAATCACATTTGAGTCAGTCTAACTTCATCTCTTGGCCTTGTTCTCTTTATTCTTTTCATGTTGATTAGATCAAGCTGTGGCTATTCATACTTAGAGTCTTAGTACAGTCCAGTGATTTTCTTTGTTTTCTTTACCTTTCTTTTTACTCTTCAATCCTTTCCATTTCCTTTCTTTCTGCCTTTTCCGTCAATGAAATTGGGACAAGTCATATCAGACAATCCTTTTCAAATACTCTTTTTTTTTTTTTTTTTTTTAGGTTTACTGTGCTTTTTCTTGTGATTAGCAAGAATGTTAATTATCATAAGCTTGACTTAAGTGTGCTAAAATGGCATACTGTATCTGAAAACACAGTATCTGCGGATTTCAGCAGTCAGTATACACTATAACAATACCAATACAAACGTTTGTGTCTGTGTGTGAGCGGGTAGATTTGTTTACACAATAGGGCCTGGAAGCTCCAACCATATGGTAGAAAGGTTGACAACCATTGGAGACTCAGTTGATGTAGCTTCCTCAGCAACAACAAGTTCACATTGAAGATCTGGAAGAATGCTGCAGAGTTGCTGTTCTTCAGTGCATTTTAAAATGTTTGAGAAGCTGGGGTTTTTTGTTTTGTTTTTGTTTTGTTTTTTATGCCAGGGAACGGGGGTGGACACAACAGCAGAATTGGCACACTCACCAGCAAAAATGTCAGGCAGGCAAACAAACCAGCTCGATCTTTTCTTAGGATTTCTTTGTCTCTCAGCTCCTGTTAGGAAGTGTTGCCATTCCCATTTATTTATTATGTTCATTTAATTTATTATGGTCATTGCAAATAAAATTAATTTATTGTAAGAAGCCTTTACAATTTTGGTGTAAAATATGAAAAACTCTGACTTTTAATATGCTCATATACATAATGAAATTACTGGTGTGATTGTATTTAAATATCAATGTTGTCACTTAATTTTTGTTTGCACTGCATCTTGTCTTTTTCATCTACTTCTGCCTTCTCCTTGACTACAAGTTTGATGACTCTATAATGTTACCATAGGAAATGGATAATGAAAACTTTATTTAGTTGTTAGTTTAGGGTTTATAATACAAAGTTTTAATATGTCACTATCTTAATTTATAACAAACCTTTTAATTCCAGAATGAAACAAGAATATTAGCGCTATGTGCCTTTCAATAATGATTTCTTTCCAATTTTTTAGTGTTCTTATAAATTCTCTATCATTATATAATAAATCTCACATATCATTTTCTTTGAGTGCTGGTGATAGAAGGAGTTTACACAATTCCCAGCTTACCATTATTCCTTTTCTTTGGTTTTCCCTTTTCATTTACTTCTGTTTTATGTTTTGTTTAGTTATTTTATTTTCTTATCTCAGTTATTTCCTTTTACTAAAAATATTTTTTCTCATAAATTATTTTATTCATTGTTTCCCCTCTTTTTACTTTTCCAAGTTCTCCCTGACTTCCCAATGTCTTAGATCCAGTCTTTATCTTATATTAGAAAATAATCAGGCTTCTAAGAGATAATAATAAAATAATATTAAAAACCAGACAAATATGAATAGGACAACAAACAGAAGAAAAAGAGATCCCATTCTCACCCCCCCAAAAAATGAATGGGGAGCACACATAGATATAGAGAACTACTTCTTGGTAGACTCAAGAATCCTGGGTGGGGGATAAACCCATAATATATATGCCAAGACTCTATAGGAAGAAAAAATAATAATAAAAGTAAATAAAGGGGGAGGACATGCTTGGTCCTGTGGAAGCTTGATGCCCTAGAGAAGGGGGATGCCAGAGGGGTAAGGTAGGAGTGGGTGGATGGTTGGGGAGCACCCTCTTAGAGACAAAGGGGAGGAGGGATGTTGTGGGGGGGCTCATGGAGGAAAGAACTAGAAAGAGGAAAGGTGACAATATTTGAAATGTAAATAAATAAAATAATTAATTAAAAAATGTCCACAGATGGTATATTTAGAAGAACATTACATGCTGGAAAGAAAAATTCATAATCAGAATAAATATCTGTTGAAATAAATAAAATAAAATAAAATAAAATAAAAAGCCCAATTAGGACATTATGAGACAAGGAATATCTAAAGATATCCTTGAGTTTATATTATTTTTATATTCCTGGACATGCAACCTACTTTTATGAGTAGCTTGTTTCCTCAGTTAGACTGCCTTGGAAAAAATGAAATATTCATTTGTGAGTACTGAGTGGAGATAGTTTCTGAGTTAAAGATGGGGGCAGCTGTCCACATCTGCTTTCAACTGTAGGTCTTCACCCATGCAGGCTCTATACATTCAGTCTCAGTCTCTGTGAGTTAATATATATATTGATCTTGTTGTGTTTAGAGGGCCTTGTATTCTTAGTGTCTTCCATCTCCACTGGCTTTTATACACTTTCTGCCTAGTTTTCTACATGATTCCATGAGACCCAAGAGGATAGCTTTGATGAAGACATGTCTTTTAGAGCTGTATGATCCAAGGTCTCTCACTCTCTGCATATTACCTGGCTATGAGTTCTGCATTTTTTTCCCATCTGCTGTGGAAGAAGGCACCATTGATGGTGGCTATGATCTATTTTCATTAGTCACTTCATTGGTATGTTCCTTGAGTAGAACAATAGTGTTTGGTTTTACTCTAGGTCCCTGAGCTATTAAGTCTCATATTCTTAGTTAGCCAAACTGTCACATGTTTGGTCACAATATAGGTCATGTTTCATGGAGTGAGCTGTAGAAGTTAGATTGCTCTTCAACAATTACCTGCATTGACAGTTATCCAGTAAGCTCTATATAGCTGGAGTATCCATCTTCAGGCTTCTAAATATCTGGCAAAAAAATGATAAAGCAGGAAGGACTTGATTAACCTGTCTTGGTAGAGCTTGGCAGTTGAATTCCCTGCATCTGTTTGTATTTATTGGATAGAATTTTGTCTGCCATTAAAGAATGGGCAGCTTTTTGTCCAGTGGCAACTTGCTTCATATAAATGAACATCAAGTGGAGGTACATTGATACTCATCACCTTCCTTGAAGTGGAATAGGGTCCTTCCTGGAGGTGACATGTCTCAATATTTAAAAGGCCTTAATTTAATTAAAAAAAATTCTGTAAATGCCATATTTTGTACGTTTCTGAGGTTCTTTGAAGACCATCTTTCTATTCATAGCATATCTAAACAAAGAATATTTCTTGTAAAAGAATGCAAATTAACCCATTGTTATTTCCTTATACAAAGCTCAGTTCATTTGGATCAAGGACCTTTTCAATTCAGGTCTGATCCATTTTAATTTCTCTCAAAGAAGATGTACAATAGCACCATTGCCACTGAACACATAACCATATTCAGATTGATAAATCAAAGCAAAACTGTATGGAGTCCAAATATACTCCTCTATTGTGATACACATTTATTATTCTTAATGGAGACAGGGTTTCTCTGTGTAGCCCAGACTGCCCTGGATTTGTTCTGTAGATCAGGTTGGCCTCAAAACTCACAAGGAAACTATTTGTCTTGGCCTTTGTCTCCCAAGGATCAAAGGCATGAGTTTGTTCATTTAATAACTATGTACCTTTGAAAACATATCATTTTTTTATCTCTTTCTTCCTTCCTTGGAGATTTACTTGTAATGTGAATTTATTTATCCTTCTTTTTTTGTCTTAATTTAACATTCTTCCCTGTATTCAACTTTATTTAAATTCTTTTCTATCTTAGTGCCCAAGCATACCCCAAGCATATTGTAAAACAATACCATGTTGTCTCGATTACATGCATGTTTATTTGATTTGTCTCCTGTGACAACAGTCATTTGTATTTCATACTGCCAAGCTGATAATTAGATACACTTAATACGTTTTATGGTATTTTTTTATACATAACTGGTTTACTCCTTTTTTTTTTTGGAATATCTTCTTGTAATGATCCATCTTTTTTTCTTTTGATGTTTCTTTTGTCCAGTGGTCTCTGAATTCCTTTGTTGGATGCTATTCTTCTGGAAAAATAAAAGCAGACAACCCTGTCCCAACCTTTACATTGATCCTTACATTGATTAACAGAATATATCTCTTCTAGTGCAAAATGTTTTTTTGGCAAAAGAAAAGCATTATCTTTCAATTAAACTATAAGCATACCTTATGTGTATAAATATAACTATATCCCCTGTTTGCGTTATATAAATTTAAGATTGATATGTATGCATTTTTTAAAATACTAATGCCATTCCTACTTATTATTTACCAAAACCTACATAGTATCTTTAAGGAAAAAGTGTGTCAATTACTATTTTAGACTGTGCAACCGTATCTATCAGCAGGGGGTCCTGCCCTGGCTTCTCTGTTTAATGGGATCCTCTAGGCTATTCTGTTGTCCCTGCTCTGAACATTCTAGGCTCCTTCCTAATCTCAAGTCCATGTGTCCTGCCATGCTTGGCTAGGCTTAAACCTTTGTCCTCTGCCCACTCCAAGAGGGTAGTAAGCCTGTGGCAGGTTGGGGCTGGAGCCTTTATATTCCTTCCCAACCCTCTGCCTGGAGCTCCACAGCTCACAGCATTCCTCTCTCAGTAGGAGTACTCAGTGCCTCTGAGCTGTGATTGTCACTTTTACACAGGTTTAGGCCTTTAGTTGTGTGCCTATTGGAATCACCTTGGCTTGTGTTCCCATTGCTACCTGCTGTTTACAGCCTCCTTTCTCCCTAGAGGCAGCTTTCCTATAAGCAGGGGCCTTCTTTAAAAAGGATCTGCTTTTCTTTTGTTTCTCTGGAGTTTTAATGCTCCACAGGGGTTCTATTCAAGAGCTTTGAGCATCAGGACTCTGGGGCTTTTTGGTATTCTGTGCAGGCCTCTGCTCTGTAACACCCTGGGGAGAGCAAAGTGCTTTCAAGTGGTTTACAGCCTTCTAGGTTTGGAGCTCTGTTTGTGCTCCAGGACTTAGCAGGCTGATACTAGCTGTGGCTCCAGAGAATGGGATTGTGCCATGGCTGTAGCAGTTGTATCTTTCTATTCCTCCTTGCTAAACTGGTTTTGATCCCAGGGAGGGAGCTTTTTTTCACTGCCTTAATAATAATTTTAAGGGTATGTGTAACATACCCCACGTTGGGCACCGTTAGTAGAGGTTAGGTGGTTCTTTCTCCCAGCCCCATGGTCTCAGAAATAAGACCCAGACTCAAAATATATTTACAAATAGCTTGGCTACGTAGCTAGGCTGTTCTTTGACTTAAAATTACTCATTTATCCTAATGTACATTCTGTCATGCACTCAGGACCGTGCATCCATTTTGCCGGACTAATCTCCAATCTGGAACTATCCCAGAATCCTTTCTCCCTCCTGGATGGTCCACCTCCTATTTCTTGCCTATGCTATAAGCCATCAAATCTATTATTGACAGGTCTCACATCCATGGAAACACAGATATTTTCTCCACAGTGAGGCTAAATCAGATATTGGTAGGCTGTTCCCTGTTTTTGTTTTTGTTTTTGTTTTTTCCACAATTATACCTTATTTATACCTTTCAGGCAGGACAGCATTGTAAAATAAAGAGTTTCTTTTTCTTTTTGGTAGCATGTATATTAACTTTCAGTGTCAACACTATTGCATAGGAATTTAGGCTCTATATAGGTACCAACTCGATTTCTCTGTGTTCAATGAGTTATATAGATTCTGGTTTCAAGAATGGGGCCTTGTCCTCCACTTTTTGGAGGTTATGGTTATGGTTATGGTAATAGCCTAAGTTGTTTAGGAATTCCCTTGAGACTAATTTGGCCAACAACTCAATTAGAAGTAATCCATTCTCAACACTGGGAGCTTCATATATTATCTTGGAGATGCTGCCCATGGCCATTTCCTAGGAAATTAAGTGGGAATTACCATGTAGAAGGTATGGCTAGAAAACAATGACCTCAGGTGCTTTGAAATACTTAAATACATGCAAATGGGTTGTCTCTATTTTCCTCTTGTGTGGTCTTTGCTGAAATAGTGAGCAACAGACTGTCATGGATGTGATGCATTTGTTGGTCCTGTAAGTTTGCTTTGTAAGCCAAGAAAACAATAAAGTGAAGCAGCATTAGGAAAGGGCCATTGAAAGCATCACATCCAAGAGGAGACCAGATGCTCAGGAATGACTTATTCATTACAAGGGAAAAACAAGTGTCAAGGTCACTGTTGGCAAAACAACCTTTAAAAGTGGTCTTGAGACATACAAAGATTAAGATGAATGACCTGACTTATACCTTCTTCTGTGTTTCTTGGGCATCTGTAAAACTATCCTATAAACCTGTTAAAAAACAACACAAAAATATAAAATAAATTACCAATGAAACAACGAAACCTCATAGGTAATCAAATATATGATGGAGAAGACAAATTGATGTTTGCTAGTTGACAAATATGCTTACACATGACTAACTTGTAGAAAAGAGGAGTTGATAAGATTGTGTTGTCGCTTTCTGTAATATTCAGAAGCATTCATGTAGAACTGGAGACTGTGTAATATAAATGCTTATGGATGGCAAACATAGAAAGTATACACATAGGAATGTAATGCAATTAAGAGAAGCTCACAGAAAATGTTAGGATTTAACATTGATGATGGTGGCATGGTATGTCAAAAGGTGGTTCAAAGAATTCAATGGTAGTATAACATCATTAAAAAGCCAATCACTATACCAATTGTGGGCCCGGAAGTAAATATTCTGGATTATATGCTATGGCTCTCACCATAACTGTTTATAGGATTTCTCACTCACATCATACATAGAAGGCAAACAAGCTTTTTATGTTCACAAAGCACCAGATATCCCTGAATTTGTAACCATGTATTCTAATTTTATAATCTGATCCTCAACAGAACATGACTAAAAATAAACTACATAATGTGTGGTGGAACCATGCTCTCTCTGTCAGTTTTCTTTCTCTCTGCCTCACTGCTTCTAGGTAATCTTAGTGAGTTCAACCAATTTTTTATGAAAATGTAAGCAACGTTACTGACATATAGTATAGTTGAAAATATTGCTGCCCATAAATCCCCTTACACTGCTTGCCTGGAGCCAGATATCCAGATAGCACCATGTTGCATTTATTGAAAACTGTTCCTTTAGTCCTTGCCTTAAAGCAACTTCCAATTTAATTGGGGAAAAAATCACCTTCAAGCTATTTTTTTTAAACCATGTGAGAGAAACTGTCCAGTCTGGAGAGCACAAGGAAAGAAAGGGTAGTTTCATTTCACCCATCTCTGAGAGTTCTCAATACTTGAACAGATAATTATATTTTGAAGCACTGAAATGTAATTACAATAGGCTACAATATATTTCTAATGATATATTTTGAAAGGAAGTATATAACTCCATGTATGGAAAGAAGAAAAGGCCACCCAGTGCACTTCAGAAGCTTTGGAGACAACATGCTTTTGGGGCAAATTCAGTCAACACATTTTCCTCTTGAACAAACTATTTAGGAAAACAAAAGGATAAATTCCTTTGCTGCAAGAAGGGAAGACATTTGAGGCCAATATTTAGACCAATTCCCACATGGAGTTTTTTGTTTTGTTTTGTTTTGTTTTGTTTTGTTTTGTTTTGGTTTGGTTTGGTTTGGTTTGGTTTGGTTTGGTTTGGTTTTCTTTTTTGTTTTCTTTCTTTCTCTTTCTCTTTTCTCTCTCTCTCTCTCTCTCTCTCTCTCTCTCTCTCTCTCTTTCTCTCTCTCTCTCTCTCTCTCTCTCTCCCTCCCTCCCTCCCTCCCTCTCTTCCTTCCTTCCTTGCTTGCTTCCTTCCTTCCTTCCTTCCTTCCTTCCTTCCTTCCTTCCTTCCTTTTAGGGTTTCAGTTTCTCTGATAAAGCAGCATGATCAAAAGCAATCTGGGGAAGAAAGGGTTCATTTTATCTTATCCTACCAGGTAACAGCCCATTTCTGTGAGAAGTCAGAGAGGAAATTAAGCAGCCAAGAACCTACCTTCTTATAGTTTCATGGACTACTTGCCCAGGGATGCACAGTAGGCTGGTCTGTAAACATCAATCCAGAAAATGTACCACAGGCTTGTCCATAGGCCAATATGGTCAGAGTATTTTCTTAACTGAGGTTTTCTCTTCTGAAATGAGTGTGGTTTTTGTTTAGCTTATATAAATCTAGCCAGCATAATCTCTTGGTTTTATAACTCTCCTTGGGAAATCTTAATGGTGACATTGACTGAGGTGTCCTGCATTGTGAATTCTATTTCAAGATTTCAAGTAGCAGTGTAACTGTGGAGTTTCAGCATCTTCTATACCCGTTAAACTACTTCAAGCTAATATTTCACAAGAGATGTAAAAATATATGTGCACAACCAATTGTCACTTCCTTCTTGATCCTTATGTGTGTACTATGATTTTAGAGTCGAGATTCTCACTTCCTCTCTGTTCACCATTTGTGTGTCTGGTACCTTTGGAGCCCCCAAAAAGTGTTTGGTATTGGATTTCCTGGAAGCAAAGGTTCTGAAGGCTGTAAACCATGTGTATGCTGGAAATTGAACCACAGTCCTCTGGAACTAAAAACCAGTACTCCTAACCATAAAGCTATCTCTCCAACCCCTCAAATACCAACTTTTAAAATCCAGCATTTTAACAGAACAAGCCAGGAATTTAAGATTTAAGGAGTGGTCATAGGATCCACACCCCCCCCCAATAA
The DNA here is from genome assembly GCF_000001635.26 of Mus musculus. Lineage (NCBI taxonomy): Eukaryota > Metazoa > Chordata > Mammalia > Rodentia > Muridae > Mus > Mus musculus. The sequence continues at coordinate 40,336,590 of NC_000068.7, forward strand.
TTAAACCAGAGATTTTGCACATGTAGTAAATACTGTGATTTTTTTAACATATAGTAGTGTTAGTTTGTATTGTATGACTTGATAGCATGCACAATGTTGTATAAAAATTTATAAATTTTATAAGACAGCTATAACTTTTGACTGATTTTTTTCTTTTTTCTTTTAGAAAAAGCATACCCTCCACACTCCTGCACACACACACACACACACACACACACACACACACACACTTTTTTTTTGTTGTTTTGTTTTTTTGTTTTTTTGAGACAAGGGTTTCTCTGTGTAGCCCTGGCTGTTCTGGAATTTACTCTGTAGACCAGGCTGGCCTTGAACTCAGAAATCCTCCTGCCTCTGCCTCCCGAGTGCTGGGATTAAAGGCATGTGCCACCATGCCCGGCTCACACACACATACTTCATATTTACAATAACAATAGCACTAGAGCTGGACGGCTGAGTTATTGTTTACTATATTCTATCTGGATTGCTCTTAACTCCAATTGGCCAGCCCTCAGTGTCACATTTTCATGAACTCACCTAATCTATAGAGGCTTTTCTTCCTTGTGGTTCTCCTCTGTACCCCCAAACTAGGAACCCTAAATGCTGCCTATGTCTCATCTGCCTAGCTATTGGCTGTGGCCATCTTTATTCATCAGCCAAAAATAACTTGGGGACAAGCTCATATTTGTCACTTGGATCTATGGGAGGAGTCTCTCTAGTTTGTATTTTACCTGGACTTTTAAAACTATTCTTTCTGTTCTGTAGATTTTGTGTTTTGATTAGTATATACTGGAAAGATTTTCTTTTCTGGTCCAGGATAATTGGTGATCTTGTTTGTTTATTGGCATCTTTTCCTTTAGTTTGAGTAAGTTTTCTTCTATGATTTTATTGAGAATATTTTCTGAGCCTTTAACCTGGGACTTTTCACCTTCTTTTATTCCTATTATTCTAGATTATATCTTTTCATGGTATCCCAGATTTCCTGGATGGTTTGTGTTAGGAATCTTTTACAGTTATCATTATCTTTGACTGATATATTAATTTCTTCTATGGTATCTTCTACGACAGAGATCATCTCTTCCATTTATTGTATTCTGTTGGTAACATTTACACTGTTACTCCTGTTCTCTTCTTAAGGTTTTCTATTTCCAGTTTTTGTTTTCTTTGTTACTTATATTTCTACTTACTTGTCTTACACAACTTTGTTTTTTATTTCCTTCACCTGTTTAATTGTATTTTCCTATATGTTTTTAAGAAATTTGTTTGTTTCCTCTTTAAAGACTTCCATCTATTTGATTGTATTTTCCTATACATGTTTTTGAGAATTGTATTGATTTCTTTTTCAAAGGCCCCTATTATCTGTATAAGATTGGATTTTTTTTGTGTTTCAGTTGTGTTAGAATATCCAGGGCTTGCTATAATAGCATAGCTGTGCTTTGGATGTCTCAAATTGCCCTGGCTCTTGTTGATTGTGCTCTTTTGAGGGTCTTAGCCATCTGGATGTTTTTGATTACTGGAAGTTGTTGTTGTAATAGGTATTGGGAGGATGGTGAACCTCAATGGTCCTGATGTGGCAGGCCTCTGATTGGTAACCTCTGATTGGGCTGAATGGCTCCAGACCTGAAGCTCTGTATGGTTTAGGAGCCTAAATTCTGTTGAAGATGGGTGGAGAGGTGGCAGGAGAATAGAGTTCTCCCTGGGCTAGCGGGCTGCTCAGGGCAGCTTGACTTAGCCCAGAAGCTCCAGAAAGCAGGGAAGATGGGTGGGGAAGGTAAACTTACTGGTATGGTTAAGGAGTCTGATGGAAGTGGAGGAGAGGCAGCAGGAGACTGGAGGTCTCATAGATGTTAATTTTACATATAGAGTTTATAATGACACAATAATGAATGTTGAGAACTAAGACATGTGAAATATTTGAATTTTCTTAAAGCTCCAGGAAACTCTACTGAAATCACAGAACTCTACTTTATATATTTTTTGAAGAAATTTCTGTCCAATAATTTTATTCACTTTCATATTCAGTTATATGTTTTTATTATTAGGTTGAAATGACTTCCTCAAATGTTTTAATGATTATTTTCATCAAATATAGGATTTCTAGTTTACAGGATTTATTGATGCTCAACACAGCTCACTTCATGAAAATCCAATAAAATGATGCGTTATTACCTCACATCTGTTAGAGTGTCATGTATGGCCAACATATGGAGAAATTACAGCATTTATAATCTGGTACAGAAGAGAGACAGCATAATTACGTCTCAAAATTTGAAGATAATACTACCATACTTCTAGATATATATGAAATACTCATATATACATAATTGAATATATATGTGTGTGTGTGTGTATGTAAAATCATTCTTGAAGAGGAAAAGATACATATGCTCTCATGTGACTTGAATCATCACCTATGATAATTAAAATATGGGAGATAATTCAAGTGACTACTCTCACATGAATGGATAAGGGAATGTGGTATATCCATATAACAGAATATCATTTAGCCTTCAAAAGAAGAAATATTACCTTTGTGATAATATGTATTTACCTGGAGATTTTAAACTAAGTAAGAGAAATCAGACACAAACAGATAAACACAGGTTGATTCCATTTCTATGGCACATCTGAATCTATAGAAGCAGACAAATGGTTGTCATAATCTTGGGAAGATAACTGTTGTTGGATTAATAAAAGTTTTAATTTTGATTGAGAAAAAAATTATAGGGACATATTGTCCAATGCAAAATCCATAATTATTTGTTGGTTATATACTTTTGGTGCCTACCAGACTGTTTATGCTTATGGCATCAGAGGGCTCACATTTGTATAGATTCATCAAATTGTACACATTGAAATTAATAGCACTTTGGTTACACATTGCATGTCAATAAGGCCTTTAATTTTTTATTTCTTAATATATTAAGCTTTTACAGTTGCCCTTTTTAGAGATTATTATATAATTTAGTCATTTTTTTAGAGAGCACTGATGGTTTTGCTTCCAGAAGTTATTAATGATGAGAATGTTCCTTAGAAATTAGTGGGACTTTCTACCCACCTACATTATCCTTGCTGAGATTTGTCTTATGTGACCTTACACAGTTTATGTGTGTGCTATCACAACTGATTTGAGATCGTAGGTAAAATTTCCTCATGAACATCTCCAAATGAAACAATGTACAAGTTCTTATGCTATTGTCTTAGTTAAATTTCTATTTCTGTGATAAGATACCGTGACCAAAAACAAGTTGCAGTTTATAGTTCCTGGGCACAGTTTTTCACTGAGGAAAGTCAATGCAGAAACTCAAGGCATAAATGTAAGGCTTATTTGGAGGCCTTGGAGAAACAATGCATACAAGCTCATTCCTCCTGGCTTTTTGAGCCTGATTTCTTTTCTTTTCCTTTCTTTTCTTTTCTTTTCTTTTCTTTTCTTTTCTTTTCTTTTCTTTTCTTTTCTTTTCTTTTCTTTTCTTTTCTTTTCTTTTCTTTCTTTTCTTTTCTTTCTTTCTTTCTTTCTTTCTTTTTTCTTATCTTTTTTCTTTTCCTTTTTCTTTTTCTTTTTCTTTTTCTTTTTCTTTTTCTTTTTCTTTTTCTTTTTCTTTTTCTTTTTCTTTTTTTTTTTGAGACAGGGTTTCTCCTTGTAGCCCAGGCTGTCCTGGAACTCACTTTGTAGACCAGGTTGTCCTTGAACTCAGAAATCCACCTGCCTTTGTCTCCCAAATGCTGGGATTAAAGGTGTGCGCCACCACGCCCAGCTGAGCCTGATTTCTTAAGGCACTGAGAACAACCTGATCAGGAGTAGAAATATTCTCATCAGTTAGCCCTACTGCAAACATAGTGAATCAAGACAATGCACCACTCACTTGACATAAACCAACATATTGGGCACGTATTCTCCATTAAGATTATCTATTAAAAAAAAAATGACTCTAACTTGTGTCAAATTAACATAAAACTGGCTAGAACAGCATTCATATCCTATATCCACAAATAAAATCAACACATACACACACACACACACACACAGAGAGAGAGAGAGAGAGAGAGAGAGCATAAAACAAAAGCAAGATTATATTAGGAAGAAATATATAGGATATCCTATATCCTATAATCCTGTATCCACAAGTAAAATGTAGGTGTGACCTTTAGTGGGTACCATGTGTTACTGCATATAAATTGGCATCTATGTACATAAATACTGATAATAGTCATTAGAATTTGGATGTACCACATAAAATATTTAAGAAGCCATATTATGATTTCTTTGTTTGCTATTAAACAGGCTGAGGATAAAGTACCATAGCACTTCTCTTGAAGTTCTTTGGTAATTAATTTTGTGAGCAAGGAGGAGGAATGTATATTAATTTCCTTTGAAACAAAAGATTTTTGTTTTCTGTATCAAGGAGCAAGAGTCACATCATTCAGTGAACAAAAGGGAAAGTCAAGAATGTTCATAATACATGCGCATGTGTGTATGTGTGTATGTATGCACAAAACATAACACAAAACCTAAGAATAATTTGAGAGGAAGAAAAAATAGATGGAAAATAATTTCTCAGGTCACTGAAGTAGAAAGTCAACACTGTACAAAATTCTTCAAAATTGTCTAATATTTTACACCTAAACTGGACACATTTTATGATCTGCCTTCTTTCTCCCCTTGGATGATGACTGTAATGAAGCAAAAGAAGATGTAGATGTTAATCCAAAAATACAATAGATATGGGACAAGAAGGAAGTGTACATGATAGTTTTTGGTCAGAGTTTGAAAGTCAAAATTTGTTAATTGAGAAAATTAAAAGGACATATCCACACAGACAAACACCTTCAAGTATTGATCCAATTAGTTGAAGTATATTGATTTAGAGTCTCAAAACATGGATGCACTGTAGAACTTGTAGTCTGAAGCAAGAAGTGCTTGAATGTATAGTTAGTCTCCATAGCCCTTCTCCATCTCCTGCAAGAATTTATAGTTCTTTGTGAAGCTATGAAAGAGAAGGTGTTTCATTCTATGTAGAAACAAAGACAGTTGAGGGAATTAGAGTAGTAAATACACACAAAAAATTTTGAAGGTGTTTATTAGGAACCAGGACCCTATGCCTGAGCAAAATTACCACCTAGGTAAATTAAAATAACCATCCACAGCAAATCTATTTAAATGTGGAAAAATTTTATATGTAGAATCTGGATGATAAGGAGGAAAAAATTAGTCTTATTAAAATTCACATTTCCTTTAAGTGTTACAAAAACTATACTGTTTTTAAAAGTCTCTGATCAATGACATTGAACCCTTGAATGCTTTTCAGAAAGGCATACTGACTATGGATTTGCTTTGTGTGTTGCATTTCCCTGTTAGAAAGTATCAGCATGCTCCCCTGCTATGTATATCTGTAATAAATAGCTTCTGAACCTATCTGTGCATACTTGTCTAATCTTAATTATCAGGAATCAAAAGAGTTGCAAGAAACTTTGTAGGTCAATATTATAAAATGTTCCCTGGGAACAGTAATTTCTAAACTGAGTTTTCTATCACATTTCCACACAATGTCAAGATAGAAGTGAGCAGACTTACAATGGAGTGAACAGCTTTTATGTTTTTGCTTCAGTGAAGCTAGACCAAATTATTAAAGTCTTTTCAAAATATCAGCCACAGCATTCATGGAGGTTTTAGTAGAGTTTAGTCTAGCAACTAAAAAGACATTGATAATCTCTGTATCCATAGAAACAGAAATGAGTACACTTTCTGGTAAGGAAATGTTATCTTTTGGATAGGTCATGATGACACCTAGAGAGGAAATTCAGGACAGAAAAGTGCCCCAAGCAAGCCTATCCTTAATAACTTTCTCCTAATGTCACTGACTTCACTTGTGATGGCTAATGTATTCATTCACACTCCACCATCTTGAGTAAATACTCACTTGTCTCCGAAATTCAAAGAGTTTCTTATTTCATGGATTGTTTCTTTGATGACTTAATTCTTACTTTCTGAACAGAGTAAAGAAATGAAGATGCTTTATTTCATTAATTTATTAAGTGCAGTATTTTTACTTTTAGAATACATCATTGTACTTTAATAACATTTCTTTATCATCCATTTAAATATCTGAAAATTATCCCCATACTGACTCATTTACTACTGTGAGAATTTTTTAATGTTTTGACAGGGCCTCACACAGTGCCAGACATAGCTAAATGCATTTTCAGCTGCCAAGGAGCAGTCTCTGCTTGGAGAGGGGTTCCTGAGAGAAGAGGTGTCTGGGTGCAGTGAAAAGAAACTACTCAAAATAAAATCATGGGTCCAAGCTGATGGCCAATGTTCTGCTGAAATGGCTTTCCAGGTCTCCCTCTCCTCCGCCTCCCCATTCTGCTCTACTCTACTGATTTTTCTTGCTATATTAAAACTCTCTGTTTGAGACATCATTCTCTGCTAGTAAAAATTGTAAAAGCTATTAGAATAGCTCATGGGTTTTCTGACTAAAGTCAAAAAAGCTTCTATAAAAAATTATCGGTTCTTCTGACAAAGTCAAAATTCCTTTTGGAAGAGCGGTTTTCACTCTCCAGATATTTCTAGACAGCTCAGCTCTTTCTAGAAAAAAAAATCTAAATAAAAACCTATTGTTTTATGCTACCTCATCTCATGCAGACCAACAGCCATTTTTTTTTTCCTGGCTATCCTGGAAATCACTTTGTAGACCAGGCTGGTCTCGAACTCAGAAATTCACCTGCCTCTGCCTCCCAAGTGCTGGGATTAAAGGCATGAGCCACCACTGCCTGGCCCAAATTTTTAATTTACATATCAATACAGTTATTTATTCCATACTCCCTTTTGTTTATCCTATGAATCAACATCCTAGGACTCCAGCTCCTTATTTCTTAGGAGATAGCAAGCATTTTCTTTTAACATTGTAAAATAATCGAGAGCTTTGTCTGTCCTCTGTTAAGCACAGACAATAAGCTAATTGGATGGGACACCGCCTTGAAATTACCATTTCCACCATGCCTGGGACTAACCTTGCTTTGTCCTAAACTTATCATGAACTCAGAACTCTATCTGCCTTTATATCTCCTTGTCTTTGTATCTTTCTGACAAGCTGCCTCATATTGTAGTTGCCTTTGTTCATTTAGATTCATGAAGCCCCTCATAATTGACATTGCATCCTTATATTTTTGGTAAGTGGGAAATTATATATTTTTGAACTCATTGTATTAAAAGATTTTCTGTAGCCTTAAAGGCTGTTCTGAAGGTCCCAGTTTTTATCACTTTGCTCAGACATAGTCACACCTTTGCCTCCCATACTGTCTCTGACTATCAAAGAGTCATTAATGTTAATAGAGACGATATTCTAAGAAGGAAAGAGTCCTCCACTGGTAGCAGTCATTCCAGAAAATATGTACTTTATACTAACAAGCCTTTTTCCACAGCAGCCCTCATGGAGGCTCACACTTGGCTCCTGTGTCAAGATCAGAAATCATGTCACTGTTTCCCCCCAAAACCATGCTGGGCTCAGCAATTATGCAGTAGTACACCGTGTTGCTTATAACATTTCTAGATAATATCTACATAAAGATGTTTTATTTTATATGTAGCAAGTAATAATCAGAAGTCTTATAAACTACTTTTTTTCTTCCAGAAATGGATAGATCACTCAATGATGAGATGAACTGGACACTCTTTCAATTCATGATTTGATTCCCAGCACCCATATAATGACTTATAAGGAGCCTATTCTAAGGCATCCTAAGTCTCTTCCAGGCTCTGATTGCACTAGACGATCATATGGTGCACAGACAACACACAAGCCAAACATGCAAACACATAAAACAACAGTCCTGACAACAATAATATTATTGCTCTACAATAATTTGGTGGAAAAACAAATATTAAGTAATGGGAATGTTTTTATGTGCTTGTAATCTGTGAATTCATAGATATAGCTTTCCCATTATGTGCAGGAAGCATGGTTTTCTTGTAGTCATCCAGTGACTTTGGATATCACACTCCTATTCTGCCATGATCCCTGAACTGTTGGACTACCAGTGTGGCATTCGATGAAGAGATGGATAGTTCGTAATCTCTGAATTTCTGAATCTGCCCAGGTGAGGTTCTCTGTGGAAATAATAGTCTAGTATATGCTGGAGATTCTCTAATGAGGGTTGTAAGATATTTTGATCTATGACTAAAATGATATGTTGCTATAAGTTGATTTACTACTATATCCATTTATCAGAATAATAGTTACAGCTTCTCTCTGAGGGTCTATTATCTCTCTAACCGTAATTTGCTAGCTGATAATGGTGACAGGGAATGGGTTTCATCTTTTAGAGTGTTGTTTAAATTAAAAAAGACATCACTGAACATTTTATCTCATTTGTAGATGTTAGATTTGAATTTTCAGATATGTGTCTTTTATCTGGAATACCCATAGAGATCAGAAAATTACTGAAGACTAACAGGGCTGGACTGTAACAGGAGTGGATATAGAATGCATTAAAAGATTAATAGGAATTATGTAGCAGTAAGAGATATCAAGATTGAAGAAAGAGGAATTGGCAGAAGAGAAAAACAGGGAGAGACAAATAACATTAAAATATTTTTCAAAAAGACATAAAAAGTTAATATGGTATATTTCTGAAAACTACATACAAAACTAAAAGGAATCAAAATGGATTTGTCTACAATGGAGTATCATCAGCTACCAAATGAAACCAGAAGTTCACAAACAAAAGAACCCAATATCACGAAAAGACATAACACCTGCAATTCTTCTCCATGCTAATGAGGTATCTAGTTCTCTTTATTAAGGTAATGATCCTTTAGTCAACTACATTGCAGTATATAGACTCATATCCATGAGCATATAGACAACACAAAAAGGACTTGGTGCATTATTTAAACAAAAATAAAAGGAATTTTGGAAAGGGTGGAGTGTAGGTTTTTGGAGTAATTGCAAGTAATGACTGGTGTATATGTTCAACATATATTTTGTGCATGTATCAAACTCTCAAATGAATCATAAAAAATTTTGTACTTTTAAAAAAAGTATTGTCATTTATTCACTACAACTTGATTTAGAAATACATTCAAAATCATCTAATTTAGAGGATTTGAATTGCACCTTAGATATTATTGTTAGCTATATTATATACATATAATATACAAAACATATATATGTATATATGTTTATTTAATTTCTTATATACAGCTAAACATATTAAGGTTTATCTGTCATTATAGACAGAATTACCAGAATGGTGTTATACTTGAAAATATCAATTTATGTTTTTTTCCTAGGTATTTTATCTAATTTAAAATTATGCTAAGTTTTAATGTTGTAACAGGTACAATAACACTTGCATTAACATATGGTTTTGGTAGACCTCCACATTGCTTCCCCTTTCCACATGGTTATTGATTTCTTCAATATAAAACTTTATCACTTGCTAAAAGTCAATAAGAACAATTTCTTTTCTAACAGCACCTAAAAACTAAGAAGGATTGTATGTATAATTATTTTATATGCATCAGTAAAAGCTCTTTTAATATATGGATGTTCATCACCAAATACAAATGTCATAGGAATTTTGAGAGTCATAGAAGTAACCCGATAATACTTGGATTACATAAATATGTAAAAAAGCATTGCTTAAGTAGTTCAAATATTTTAGCTCATTTAAACCTATTATCCTGTAACAATTTACTACATTTGCAGATTGTTCTTGTCTTAGAGTAAATATGTGCTAAAGTTAAATATTTCTTTAATATTACCTTCTTCTTAGAATATTTTAACAAGAGCTATGTGTCCTACTTTATTCTTACACGCAGAGTATGTGGTTGGGGAGTAATGTACCCTTTTTTTTTTGGTGATTTTTGAGAAGATACTGAATAAATGTGATTGATCCACATTTATTCAGTCATAATCATTTAAAATTATCATTCTATTTTAAGCTATTATTCACTTGGATTGGATTGAAAAAATGTCAACAGTCTGTAGCTATGAATTCTGTTTTACCAACTCAATAACAAACAATTATTGACAAATTGTTTAGGCCCAGTATTAGATTTTCCAATTAAAACAGGACAAAAGCTATACAATGAGGTCTTCTTTTGCCAAACCAACAAATTATCAGAGAAAAGATTTTGGCACATCCGTGAAGACTGAAATATATGTTTTCCAATAATCTAAAACTTTCTGATTTTCTTACAATTCAGTGATGAATTTAATGCACATATCTGCCATTATTGGAAGTGAGTAATTTATACTGCTAAACATTCACAATTCAAAAGTATATATGACAATTTATTCCTAAAATTTTAATTCAAGCCCTAATACAAATACAATTTTTCTCTAATGTCATTCATTATATCTTTCATTAAACACATTATTTTTTATTTAACAGGCTATTTCTAAATAATTGGTTGAAGCTGAAATGATTTGAGATGGAATTTATATTGTTAAGTTATATATACTCTTTTCTGTTTCCTTTGTCCTACTTTTCTTCTCTCACATCCAGAATAAGAAACTGTGTGAAGACTCAAAATAAACACCTTGATCTTGTAATATAATGAGGCTCTCCTCTCTATTTTTATAGATCACTTTTGTTCTTTGGCATATATATATATATATATATATATATATATATATATGTATATATATATAATTATATGATATATAAAATGATTTATTTCATATAATATAAAATATACATATAGAATTATAGAATTATGCAAAATATCATACCCTCACAAATATATGTATATATACATATGTACATATATACATATATACATACCTACATACGTACATATATACACATATACACATATACACATATACACATATACACATATACACACACACATACATACATACATACATACACATATACTGTTCCTGGATTTCTTTTCATATTTCTGTTAAGAATTAGGTATCTTTTCCTGGTCATTTCTTAGTTTAATGAAAATGCAATTACTCATCTCTCATGTATAAATCTAAGAATTCATTTCACCCATTGTAATGGCAATTTTAATGAAAAAATAATTTTCTTCATAATTACTCATACATTTGGCTTTTCATTGTTCTCTCAGTTTCTGACTCTCGTTCTTCCTATGCTATCTCTATGTCTCTCTTTTCTGGCCTTTTTTTTTTTTTTGATTCTGTTCTCTATATCTTTTTTTTTCTTTTTCTTCCTCATTAATTTGCTAACCTATCAATATAAACTACTTAGGATTCTGGGTCTTCTCCAGAGCTAATTTTATCATATTCTGCTAATAAAGTTATATTTTGATACCATGGAATATATTCTCCAATAATAGATATTTTCTGCCAAAATGTATTGCTGGAATAAAAATTTATCCGTACTTATTCTTCTAGTCATGTATTCATTTAGCAAAATGTATTGAACAGTCATCATTAATTATGTATTAATTCATCCAAGTAGTTTTTAATTTATTCAGAAGGAAAAGTTTATAATATCCTACCAAGTAAATGTTGATAGACTAGTAAAATAAACTTTTGGACAAATAAAACATCAAAAGTTGTAGCTGAGTGAGCTATACGATCTAACTTCTCTCTTATGCTGTGGGATACATATTATAGAACAATGTTCATATGACCACATAGATCTCATGATTCTTGTCTACATTTGGATAAGTATAATTATTGAACTTCATAAAATAATGTTTCATTCATTTGAAACTATCCTTGAAATATTTTTTCTAGTCTCTTCCTTTGCATGCCTTAATTATCTCCATGTGCTCTCATCTGAAAAAACTACTCTGCATTTAATGATGCAATGGAACAAATAAGACTGTTCATAAATCAAGTTGATTCACAAAGAAATTATCCACATAAAATAAACCAGGAATCAAATGGTGAGGAAAAATAGTGGTCCACACTGATGATGGTATGAAAGTGGATTGAAAATAAATGGATCTCTGTTTGTTTCTTTGTTGTTTTGTATAGCCACATAAGAAGCTTCCCTAAGGTGCATATGTACCTTTCTGCCTCAGTGTATATAGTTTAAGAAGATGAAAATTTATTATGTTAATTTAGCAGAAATGTGATGTCACTTCACTTCAAACACATTTTTCTTTGCATTATGTAGTATTTGAATCTGCCTCTGTTTGAATGTAGAACTTTCAATGAGGAACAGGTCAAACTTAGGAAAACTGCTTTAGTAAATCAAGAGAGAACTGCAAACAGTATGTCTACCAGGTAATAAAAACGGTGTAAAGATTTTTTGAAGAAAGTATTTAGTTGATGAACAATAACATTTATTTTTAATTTGAAGACGTGACCCAAGCACACTCATTAGCTCTCTTTGTAAGAAAGCAATTCATTTTATAAATTTATTATTTGTCTTCATGTTATTGGGGTAAGGATTTTATTATAGTAGTAAAACTGAGAACTGTTTAAAACAAATGTGGATTTCTTCCATTGTTATATTGCTTTCTCTATAAATCATTTTCATAGAGAATGTCTAATGCTGAGTGTCCTGTTGACATAACAAGAAGCCATCTTTTGTACTTTAGATCCAATTTGTAAAGCATAATTGGTATAACCTTTCTTTCCCATAACTCCTTTGAAACCTTATTCTTGTATCATTTCTGTCTGTTGCTCTCCATAACAAGAATTACAATATTAATTGTGACTATCTTGTGTCCTAAGTGTACTAATCTCATAAGTTCTACTTAATTTTAAAGGCTAATAGATGTATCCTTCAATGTTTACTATTGGGGGCATGAGGATAGCATGACTGTGATGCTAGAGGCAGACAAAGTACTGTGATATATGGACAGCTGTGAACGCAGAAGTTTTGCTGATTGTTACATATTACTTTGTTCTTTTGCCTTCAGTGTCATGAGAAATGCATTAACAATTTTTAATGTTCTCATACAAAGTTTTCTTAGTATGGACATTGTAGAATATAAAGCATCTCAAATTCTTGATCTCCTTTTAAGAAAATATAACTTCACTTAAGAGAGACATATCCATTTAAAACAAATATCACATATGTTACTCTTAGAATTTCAGATGTATTTCTTCATAGAAACTTCTTTTCAGTAACCATCACTCTTAGTTGCAAGAATAGGACTGTTATGATTCCTACAGCTGAACCTATCCCTTTCCTATATAAAGCTGCAGTTTATCTAGTTAATAGAAACCTAACAGTTTGAAAGAACTTTGTATCTAAATTATATGAAACATAACGCTTGAAACAATAAATTCAAAACATTCTGAAGGATATAAAAAATAGATGAAGACCTTTGTAAAAATGTTATATTTTACATTAGGAAATATTTCTTTAAATATTGTATTATATTTCAACAAAATTGTATAAACCTTCAGGTTAAAACTCATGAGGTAGAAAGAGTACTTCAGAGTCCTGGCTAGTTTTATGTCAAGGTCACTGAAATCATCAGAGAGGTGGGAGCCTCCATTGAAAAAAATGTCTCTATGTGATTGGGATAAAGATAACACTATGGTGAATTTTTTTAATTAGTGATTGATAGGAGACTGTTCAGGACATTATGGGTGATGCTATCCCTTGGCTGCTGATTGTGGGTTCTATAAGCAGGCTGAGTAAGACATGAGGAACAAGAAAGTAAGAAATATACCTTCATGGCCTTTGCATCAGATCAGGCCCTTCCTCAAGGTTCCTGTCCTGGTTAAGTTTCTGTCCTGATATTTTGATGATCAACTCTGATGTGGGGAAATATAAGCCAAATGAACCCTTTTCACCTAACTTATTTTTTGTTATGGTATTTTATCACCAGTAAAAACAAACTTAGCTAAGACATCTATATAGGGCCTGATTTATCCTCACTAACTGGTTCAAGTGTTTTCCCGCTAAAAAATATGGCACAGTGGATGGAACAGAGTGTCATCAGCATTCAAAACATATTTTAAGGCATGAAAATTAATAATGATTACTAAAATATATGATGTATAAATATATGATACATGACACATGATATATAAAATTTGACTTTCCTAATAACTTTAACTGTATGCAATACTTGACATAATTTTTAAGTTCATTGGGTATGGAAGGAAAACCCAGATAATAATGCTTTTATTTGCTGATATCTACCACATTGTTTATATTTTCAACCACTCAAAATGCATAAGATAATTTAATATTTATTTCTACATTTCTTTTTTTAACAAGGAGGAAACTAGGAAGACAAATCCCACATAAAACTTCTAAGAATAAGAGTCTCAATATGATTTATGATAAGTTATGGAGGCATTATTCCAAGCGCTATATACATTGTCAAAGTTATTTGTAGAATTCAAGACATAACTGGCCAATATATATATATATATATAAAACAGTGAGTATATATATAACATATATATATATATGTTTTATATATATATATAAAACAGTGAGTACCAGAGTGCTCATTGAAGTGTTTTAAGTCATTCAAACTTCCCTTCAACCCTTAAAAATACTTTTCTGCCTTTCTCTAGGGTATATTAAAATATTTATTCAAAATTACTGCTTTCTTCATCTTTTTTAGTTTTTGTTCTTAATCCTAGAAGCTCAAAACTACATAAAATGCACAAAGACCTTAAATATTACTCTCCTGAAGTTATTGTCTTACATTTTAGGGTAACATAATCCAAATGTTCTGATTTGTGAATATTCTTAGGAACTTTGTAGCTCTACCTGTTTTCCCATGTAGAAGACAGATGGAATAATATGGGTATGAGTGAGTAAGAGGTGGTGTTTTCTATACAAGTCCTTTTGCAGGATAGCTGACGACTCAACTGGCAGCCTACAGGTGGGCATTCACTATTCCACAAATGGAAGATCTAAAGAACAAAGCATTTAGCTGTTCAGGAAGAACCATGAGAAGAAACATGAAGGCACAAGGTTTGCATAACTAACTCTGATTATTACCACCTGTAAGTTAGCTGAATGATCAAAAGAATGATGGGACATCTTATTTTCATTAACATTTTATGAGAGAAGCGTCCCCATAGCTCACAAAGCAGTAAGGGAGAACAATTATGCTGCAGCATCTGAGTCCAGTAGGCAGTGAGCTCACCATCTCACTGTTCCTTGAAGTAGTATGGTATCATCATCCAAATATGAAGGGAATTAATACAACAGTTTGGAATTTTCTAAAAATACCACATAGTGGCATAACTGGCTTGGATTAATCCTAAAGGTAAAGAGAATACCCAAAACCAAAGTAAGTTTTGCTTAATGAGACTCTGAGAGACATATGTTCTTTGTACATACTCAAGTCATGCATGTTAGATCTCTTGTAAGTTAGGAAGACTTGATGGTAGGAATAGAATTCTGAAAATTTGGGTTTCCTTTTAGGTGAGTTTCTATTTCCTCTCATAAATTTAATACTCTTGAAGAAGAGGAAGAGGAAAAGAGATAGAAAAGCAACAGGGGGAAGAAAGAGTGAAGAAGAGAAGTAAGGGTAGGAGAGAAACTAAAATATATATGTGCCTTAATATCTGACATTATTTAAGTGACAAAAATAAATTTTTAAAAAATATATCACAAAAAAGCTAGGATATCTCAGTAAATAGATTATCAAACTCTTTAAATATTTCTGTTTAAAACATTTAAAATGTCAGAAAATTATTTCTCATAGTTCTGGAGACTGGGAAGTCAAAGATGCTGAGATCTTTTTTTTTTAATTTATAAAATAAAAAACTTATTATTACAAACAATTACAATACAATGTGTTTAGATAATATGCATTATTTTTTGACTATGACCAGAGTATACATTATCACTGAAACACTAAATTTTCAATAAATCGGTCTTTGTACATTAGTCTGTATTGGCAACCTGCAAACAGGAATATCTTTTTTGTTTTTCAAAAATGGAAAATGCTAGATTATAATCTTTTTTCCCTTTTTTAAAATTTACATTTCAAATGCTATCCCAAAAGTCCCCTATACACCCCCCCCCCCCGCCCTGTTCCCCTACCCACTCACTCCCACTTCTTGGCCCTGGCTTTCCCCTGTACTGGGGCATATAAAGTTTGCTAGACCAAGGATCCTCTTTTCCCAATGATGGCCGACTAGGCCATCTTCTGCTACATATGCAGCTAGAGACACACAAAAAAGATATTTGTGTTGTTGCTGTAACTTTCCTATGGGAATCAGTAAGAGATCTCCCTACAGCCTTTGAAAATTACTTACACCATTTCCCACTTTCCTTTTCTCTTGCCAAACCCTTCATTATACTGCCACTTGTTCCTTTATAAACTTACTTGTTTTTACACGTATGTCGTCATAGGTATGCATATGCTACTTTATGAAACCTGTTTATTCTGTATACTGTTACCTGCATGTATAATTTCAGATCTGTCTGTTCATTTGATTGTATATAACTAATTGCTGTGATCTTCCTTAGGGAAGACTATTTATCCCATTCTAAGCATTCCTTGGCTGCTTATAGTTAATTCTTTGTAATGATATTTTTGTTGGAACGAATAATGATCAACATTTGATAGGAGCTTTTGTTTGTGTTTGCAAAGTCCTGAGCTGACTTAATATTGCAAAGATAGTTTGACATTGCTAGTTGGTTTATATCTGTGACTTGCAACTGTAAAACATGGATCGTGTAGAGAAACACGGCATATATCTTACAGGGAATCAGATTGGCAAAGTCTCAAGTGCCACCTCAAATCAACCTCACTAAATCGACATTTTTTTACAAGACCAAGTGATTTATTAGCAAATTAAAGTGCTGTAACAAATGTTTGGCACACTGTACAAAATGCTACCTAAAAGGCAGTAGTAAGACAGGAGGGATGCAGCAGTAAGGCCGAGAGAAATTTACCTTATCAAAAATGGTGAGTGTGTTCATGGGTTGTACTATACTTGTACGTCAAGTACTTTTGTCAGGCCAGTACTTAAATCTTCTATAGACTATAATGTGCTTTGGGTACCAATACTGGAGTAAAATTGTGTCTGTTGTTCACTGTTTTATTTTGTTTTCTGTTGTTACAAAAATGTTTAAAAAAACAAATTAAATAGACAAATTAAGTTGCTCTAGAAGAGCAATTTAGGGAGGGAACACTTTATATTTGCTTACAATTTTAATTAATAAAAGTCAGTGCAGGAACTTGAACCTAGACAGTCGCATCCAAAGCACAGAGAAAATGTATGCATATATTTACTTATGCTCACAGTCTCTCTATGTTTACAGGTTAGCCCCTAAACACAGGAAATGAGTGGTATTGTCCAGAGTGGGCTAAGTCTTCCTATACTAGATAACTTGTAAAAGACTATCTTTCACATAGATGCTTGTAGGCCAGTCAGTTCTAGAACCGTGCATATTGCAAATCTCTTCTTGGATAATTCTAAATTGTGTTACCAGAAAATGAAAATTAGTTGTACTAAACAAAACTTCTATGTAGCTTATATCAACAGAAAAAAAGGATGGAGGAATATGAAGAAAACCAACAAAATAGAATTCTCTCAGCAAGTCAAAAAGAGCTAAAACTGAATTGCTTTATTAAATAGAAAAAAATGTAAAACACAAAACAAAACAAAAGACATTTTATTGTTCTTTAAAATTTGTTACTGTTTAGTTCAGATTCAGAAAGTAATTAAAGATTATTTTAGTATTATGCTTTTTCTCCATTAGTTAAATTGTTTATTCTTAATCACAGCCCCCACTCTCCTCGCAGTCCCTCCCTCACACAGCTTCTTTTCCCAGTCTCCCTCCCCTTCTCCTCTGAGAACACACTACCTCCAGGGTGCACCCTGGCACAAAAAGTCACTGAAGGACTCCAGACATCCTCTCCTACTAGGCAAGACAAAGCAGCTGAGTTAGGCGAACAGGATCCACAAGGAGGCAACAGAGTCAAAGACAGTTGCCACTTCAGTTAATTCAGGACACACATATGTGCACGGGGGCTAGGTCATACCTATGTATGTTTGGTTGGTTAGTGGTTCGGTCTCTGGGTATTCCCCAAGAGTCTAGGTTGGTTGACTGTCTTTGTCCTCCTGTGAAATCTCTATCCCCTCCAGGTTTCTCAGTCCTTCCTCCAACTTCTACCTCAAGGCCCATCTATGCCTGGACATATACCCAAAAGATGTTCTACTGTACCACAAGGACATATACCCAACTACACTCATAATAGTTTTATTCATAATAGACAGCATGAAACAACACATATTTCCCTCAACTGAAGCATGAATTTAAAAAATGTGGTTCATTAACACAATGAAATAGTTCTCAGTTATTTAAAACATGGACATCATAAAATGTGTAGGCATTTGGATGGAACTAGAAAATATTATCCTGAAATAGTACAGACCCAAATAGACATGTACGGCATGTACTCGCTTAAAATTGGATATTAGCCATAAAGTGGAGGATACTCGTGCTAAAAGCCATAAACCCAAAGAAGCTAAATAAGAAGAGAGCCCAAGATATAATGCTTTAATCTCACTCAGGAGAAACAAAATAGTCATTGGAAGTAGATGGAGAGAGGGAACTGGGTGGTAGAGCAGAAGGCTAGGGGGATCAGGTATGGAGAGAGAGCTAGGGAGAGAGGGCTGGGTGAGTGAATTAGAACGGGTGGCTGGGAAGAGGGCATCTCTAGAACTTGACAGAGACCAGGAATGGGAGACTTCAGGGAGTCTATAAGGGTGACTCTAGTTAAGAGTCCTAGCAGTGGGGGACATGAAGCCTAAAGTGGTCACATTCTGTAGTCAGGCAGGACTCCCAGTGGAGGGATAAGTATAGCAACCTACATACAGCAACTTCGACCTAAAATTGGTCTTGCCTACAAGAAGTGCAGGGTCAACAATGGAGCAGAGACTGAGGGAATGGTCCACTGAAGACTTCCCCAACTTGAGACTCATCCCATGGGCAAGAAACATTCCCTTACACTGTTAATGATATTCTGTTACATTGCAGAAATCAGTGTAACATAACTGTCCTCTGAGAGGCTCCACTAATCAGCTGACTGAAACAGATGGAGGTCCACACCAAACATTAGACAGAGCTCAGGGAGTCCTGTGCAAGATGTATGGTTTTGTAACCTCAGTCCTGTCACATTATTGGAAAAGTCAGGGAAAAGTACACCTGGTAGTAACAGTGCATCCTTTTACTCCCAGATAATTAAGGAAATGAGGAAGAAGGATTATGTGGACTCGGAGGTTCAAGCATTTGGTAGCTCAATATACTAAGACATTGTCTCCAGTATAAAAATGGTCAGAGAAATATCGATATCAAGGAGAAGAAAATACCCCAAATTTTCTTTTTTTTTTTTTTTTTTTTTTTTTTTTTTTTAATTAGGTATTTAGCTCATTTACATTTCCAATGCTATACCAAAAGTCCCCCTTACCCACCCACCCCCACTCCCCTACCCACCCACTCCCCCCCTTTGGCCCTGGCGTTCCCCTGTACCGGGGCACACAAAGTCTGCGTGTCCAATGGGCCTCTCTTTCCAGTGATGGCCGACTAGGCCATCTTTTGATACATATGCAGCTAGAGTCAAGAGCTCAGGGGTACTGGTTAGTTCATAATGTTGTTCCACCTATAGGGTTGAAGATCCCTTTAGCTCCTTGGGTACTTTCTCTAGCTCCTCCATTGGGAGCCCTGTGATCCATCCATTAGCTGACTGTGAGCATCCACTTCTGTGTTTGCTAGGCCCCGGCATAGTCTCACAAGAGACAGCTACATCTGGGTCCTTTCAGTAAAATCTTGCTAGTGTATGCAATGGTGTCAGCATTTGGAAGCTGATTATGGGGTGGATCCCTGGATGTGGCAGTCTCTACATGGTCCATCCTTTCATCTCAGCTCCATACTTTGTTTCTGTAACTCCTTCCATGGGTGTTTTGTTCCCACTTCTAAGGAGGGGCATAGTGTCCACACTTCAGTCTTCATTTTTCTTGAGTTTCATGTGTTTAGGAAATTGTATCTTATATCGTGGGTATCCTAGGTTTTGGGCTAGTATCCACTTATCAGTGAGTACATATTGTGTGAGTTCCTTTGTGATTGTGTTACCTCACTCAGGATGATGCTCTCCAGGTCCATCCATTTGGCTAGGAATTTCATAAATTCATTCTTTTTAATAGCTGAGTAGTACTCCATTGTGTAGATGTACCACATTTTCTGTATCCATTCCTCTGTTGAGGGGCATCTGGGTTCTTTCCAGTTTCTGGCTATTATAAATAAGGCTGCTATGAACATAGTGGAGCATGTGTCCTTCTTACCAGTTGGGGCTTCTTCTGGATATATGCCCAGGAGAGGTATTGCTGGATCCTCCGGTAGTACTATGTCCAATTTTCTGAGGAACCGCCAGACTGATTTCCAGAGTGGTTGTACAAGCCTGCAATCCCACCAACAATGGAGGAGTGTTCCTCTTTCTCCACATCCTCGCCAGCATCTGCTGTCACCTGAATTTTTGATCTTAGCCATTCTCACTGGTGTGAGGTGGAATCTCAGGGTTGTTTTGATTTGCATTTCCCTGATGATTAAGGATGTTGAACATTTTTTCAGGTGCTTCTCTGCCATTCGGTATTCCTCAGGTGAGAATTCTTTGTTCAGTTCTGAGCCCCATTTTTTAAGGGGGTTATTTGATTTTCTGAGGTCCACCTTCTTGAGTTCTTTATATATGTTGGATATTAGTCCCCTATCTGATTTAGGATAGGTAAAGATCCTTTCCCAGTCTGTTGGTGGTCTTTTTGTCTTATAGACAGTGTCTTTTGCCTTGCAGAAACTTTGGAGTTTCATTAGGTCCCATTTGTCAATTCTCGATCTTACAGCACAAGCCTTTGCTGTTCTGTTCAGGAATTTTTCCCCTGTGCCCATATCTTCAAGGCTTTTCCCCACTTTCTCCTCTATAAGTTTCAGTGTCTCTGGTTTTATGTGAAGTTCCTTGATCCACTTAGATTTGACCTTAGTACAAGGAGATAAGTATGGATCGATTCGCATTCTTCTACATGATAACAACCAGTTGTGCCAGCACCAATTGTTGAAAATGCTGTCTTTCTTCCACTGGATGGTTTTGGCTCCCTTGTCGAAGATCAAGTGACCATAGGTGTGTGGGTTCATTTCTGGGTCTTCAATTCTATTCCATTGGTCCACTTGTCTGTCTCTATACCAGTACCATGCAGTTTTTATCACAATTGCTCTGTAGTAAAGCTTTAGGTCAGGCATGGTGATTCCACCAGAGGTTCTTTTATCCTTGAGAAGAGTTTTTGCTATCCTCAGTTTTTTGTTATTCCAGATGAATTTGCAAATTGCTCCTTCTAATTCGTTGAAGAATTGAGTTGGAATTTTAATGGGGATTGCATTGAATCTGTAGATTGCTTTTGGCAAGATAGCCATTTTTACAATGTTGGTCCTGCCAATCCATGAGCATGGGAGATCTTTCCATCTTCTGAGATCTTCTTTAATTTCTTTCTTCAGGGACTTGAAGTTTTTATCATACAGATCTTTCACTTCCTTCGTTAGAGTCACGCCGAGATATTTTATATTATTTGTGGCTATTGAGAAGGGTGTTGTTTCCCTAATTTCTTTCTCAGCCTGTTTATTCTTTGTGTAGAGAAAGGCCATTGACTTGTTTGAGTTAATTTTATATCCAGCTACTTCACCGAAGCTGTTTATCAGGTTTAGGAGTTCTCTGTTGGAATTTTTAGGGTCACTTATATATACTATCATATCATCTGCAAAAAGTGATATTTTGACTTCCTCTTTTCCAATTTGTATCCCCTTGATCTCCTTTTGTTGTCGAATTGCTCTGGCTAATACTTCAAGTACTATGTTGAAAAGGTAGGGAGAAAGTGGGCAGCCTTGTCTAGTCCCTGATTTTAGTGGGATTGCTTCCAGCTTCTCTCCATTTACTTTGATGTTGGCTACTGGTTTGCTGTAGATTGCTTTTATCATGTTTAGGTATTGGCCTTGAATTCCTGATCTTTCCAGAACTTTTATCATGAATGGGTGTTGGATCTTGTCAAATGCTTTTTCTGCATCTAACGAGATGATCATGTGGTTTTTGTCTTTGAGTTTGTTTATATAATGGATTACATTGATGGATTTTCGTATATTAAACCATCCCTGCATCCCTGGAATAAAACCTACTTGGTCAGGATGGATGATTGCTTTAATGTGTTCTTGGATTCGGTTAGCGAGAATTTTATTAAGAATTTTTGCATCGATGTTCATAAGAGAAATTGGTCTGAAGTTCTCTATCTTTGTTGGATCTTTCTGTGGTTTAGGTATCAGAGTAATAGTGGCTTCATAAAATGAGTTGGGTAGAATACCTTCTACTTCTATCTTGTGAAAAAGTTTGTGCAGAACTGGAGTTAGATCTTCTTTGAAGGTCTGATAGAACTCTGCACTAAACCCGTCTGGTCCTGGGCTTTTTTTGGCTGGGAGACTATTAATAACTGCTTCTATTTCTTTAGGGGATATGGGACTGTTTAGAAGGTCAACTTGATCCTGATTCAACTTTGGTACCTGGTATCTGTCCAGAAATTTGTCCATTTCGTCCAGGTTTTCCAGTTTTGTTGAGTATAGCCTTTTGTAGAAGGATCTGATGGTGTTTTGGATTTCTTCAGGATCTGTTGTTATGTCTCCCTTTTCATTTCTGATTTTGTTAATTAGGATTTTGTCCCTGTGCCCTTTAGTGAGTCTAGCTAAGGGTTTATCTATCTTGTTGATTTTCTCAAAGAACCAACTCCTCGTTTGGTTAATTCTTTGAATAGTTCTTCTTGTTTCCACTTGGTTGATTTCACCCCTGAGTTTGATTATTTCCTGCCGTCTACTCCTCTTGGGTGAATTTGCTTCCTTTTTTTCTAGAGCTTTTAGATGTGTTGTCAAGCTGCTAGTATGTGCTCTCTCCCGTTTTTTCTTGAAGGCACTCATAGCTATGAGATTCCCTTTTAGAAATGCTTTCATTGTGTCCCATAGGTTTGGGTACGTTGTGGCTTCATTTTCATTAAACTCTAAAAAGTCTTTAATTTCTTTCTTTATTCCTTCCTTGACCAAGGTATCATTGAGAAGAGTGTTGTTCAGTTTCCATGTGAATGTTGGCTTTCTGTTATTTATTTTGTTATTGAAGATCAGCCTTAGTGCATGGTGATCTGATAGGATACATGGGACAATTTCAATATTTTTGAATCTGTTGAGGCCTGATTTGTGACCTATTATGTGGTCAATTTTGGAGAAGGTACCATGAGGTGCTGAGAAGAAGGTATATCCTTTTGTTTTAGGATAAAATGTTCTGTAGATATCTGTCAGATCCATTTGTTTCATCACTTCTGTTAGTTTCAGTGTGTCCCTGTTTAGTTTCTGTTTCCATGATCTGTCCATTGGTGAAAGTGGTGTGTTGAAGTCTCCCACTATTATTGTGTGAGGCGCAATGTGTGCTTTGAGCTTTACTAAAGTTTCTTTAGTGAATGTGGCTGCTCTTGTATTTGGAGCATAGATATTCAGAATTGAGAGTTCCTCTTGGAGGATTTTACCTTTGATGAGAATGAAGTGTCCCTCCTTGTCTTTTTTGATGACTTTGGGTTGGAAGTCAATCTTATCAGATATTAGGATGGCTACTCCTGCTTGTTTCTTCATACCATTTGCTTGGAAAATTGTTTTCCAGCCTTTCATTCTGAGGTAGTGTCTATCTTTTTCTCTGAGATGAGTTTCCTGTAAGCAGCAAAATGTTGGGTCTTGTTTGTGTAGCCAGTTTGTTAGTCTATGTCTTTTTATTGGCGAGTTGAGACCATTGATGTTAAGAGATATTAAGGAAAAGTAATTGTTGCTTCCTGTTATTTTAGTTGTTAAAGGTGGCATTCTGTTCTTGTGGCTGTCTTCTTTTAGGTTTGTTGAGGGATTACCTTCTTGTTTTTTCTAGGGCGTTGTTCCCGTTCTTGTATTGGTTTTTTTCTGTTATTATCCTTTGAAGGGCTGGATTCGTGGAGAGATAATGCGTGAATTTGGTTTTGTCGTGGAATACTTTGGTTTCTCCCTCTATGATAATTGAGAGTTTGGCTGGGTATAGTAGCCTGGGCTGCAGTTTGTGTTCTCTTAGTGTCTGTATAACATCTGTCCAGGCTCTTCTGGCTTTCATAGTCTCTGGTGAAAAATCTGGTGTAATTCTGATAGGCTTGCCTTTATATGTTACTTGACCTTTTTCCCTTACTGCTTTTAGTATTCTATCTTTATTTAGTGCATTTGATGTTCTGATTATTATGTGTCGGGAGGAATTTCTTTTCTGGTCCAGTCTATTTGGAGTTCTGTAGGCTTCTTGTATGTTCATATGCATCTCATTCTTTAGATTTGGGAAGTTTTCTTCAATAATTTTGTTGAAGATGTTTGCTGGACCTTTGAGTTGAAAATCTTCATTCTCATCCACTCCTATTATCCGTACGTTTGGTCTTCTTATTGTGTCCTGGATTTCCTGGATATTTTGAGTTAGGATCTTTTTGCATTTTCCATTTTCTTTGATTGTTGTGCCGATGTTCTCTATGGAATCTTCTGCACCTGAGATTCTCTCTTCCATCTCTTGTATTCTGTTGCTGATGCTCAAATCTATGGTTCCAGATTTCTTTCCTAGGGTTTCTATCTCTAGTGTTGCCTCGCTTTGAGTTTTCTTTATTGTGTCTACTTCCCTTTTTAGGTCTAGTATGGTTTTGTTCATTTCCATCACCTGTTTGTATGTTTTTTCCTCTTTTTCTGTAAGGACTTCTACCTGTTTGATTGTGTTTTCCTGTTTTTCTTTAAGGACTTGTAACTCTTTAGCAGTGTTCTCCTGTATTTCTTTAAGTGATTTATTAAAGTCCTTCTTGATGTCCTCTACCATCATCATGAGATATGCTTTTAAATCTAGGTCTAGGTTCTCAGGTGTGTTGGGGTTCCCTGGACTGGGCGAAGTGGGTGTGCTGGGTTCTGGTGATGGTGAGTGGTCTTGGTTCCTGTTAGTAAGATTCCTCCGTTTACCTTTCGCCATCTGGTAATCTCTGGAGTTAGTAGTTATAGTTGACTCTGTTTAGAGATTGTTCTTCTGGTGATTCTGTTACCGTCTATCAGCAGACCTGGGAGACAGATTCTCTCCTCTGAGTTTCAGTGCTCAGAGCACTCTCTGCTGGCAAGCTCTCTTACAGGGAAGGTGCGCAGATATCTTGTATTTGGACCTCCTCCTGGCCGAAGAAGAAGGCCCAAAACAGGACCTTTCTCAGACAGTGTGTTGCTTTGGCAGTTCCCAGGTGGTACAGACTCTCACCTAAGCAGACTAAATTCCTAAGTTCCTTGGAGTCCCGGGACCAAGATGGCGACCGCTGCTGCTGTGGCTTAGGCCGCCTCCCCAGCCGGGTGGGCACCTGTCCTCCGGTCCGGAAGGTGGCCGGCTGTCCCCGGCCCACACAGGGTGCTGCCTCAGCGCCTCTGTGCTTCTGCCTGTTCCAGAAGCTGTCAGGTTCTCTGGCGCACCCTCTCACCTGTTCAGACTAATTTCCTAAGTTCGGCGGGTCTCGGACCAAGATGGCGACCGCTGCTGCTGTGGCTTAGGCAGCCTCCCCAGCCGGGCGGGCACCTGTCCTCCGGTCCGGACGGTGGCTGGCTGTCCCCGGCCCACAAAGGGTGCTGCCTCAGCGCCTCTGTGCTTCCGCCTGTTCCAGAAGCTGTCAGGTTCTCTGGCGCACCCTCTCACCTGTTCAGACTAATTTCCTAAGTTCGGCGGGTCCCGGACCAAGATGGCGACCGCTGCTGCTGTGGCTTAGGTCGCCTCCCCAGCCGGGCGGGCACCTGTCCTCCGGTCCGGAAGGTGGCCGGCTGTCCCCGGCCCACACAGGGTGCTGCCTCAGCCCCTCTGTGCTTCTGCCTGTTCCAGAGGCTGTCAGGTTCTCTGGCGCACCCTCTCACCTGTTCAGACTAATTTCCTAAGTTCGGCGGGTCCCGGACCAAGATGGCGACCGCTGCTGCTGTGGCTTAGGCCGCCTCCCCAGCCGGGCGGGCACCTGTCCTCCGCACCCCAAATTTTCATATTGTAGAGTTGTTGTGAATTCATATTAAAAAAATGTTAAATTTATGAGTAAAAATGAATAGAATGAGAACATAGAACTTTTATGTTCAAAAGAATATGGCTCATATTTCTTTAAAAAGTATGTTAAAAACAGAAAATAAAACAGTTGAATAGTAGCAAATACCAAGACTTAAAAAACTTTATTTTGAACCATCAATGTCCAGGTAGACTAAAAAATAGCTGAAGGTTTAGAACAATCAAAATATATAGAATCAAAGCTAAAAAAACACTACAAGAAGCCTCCTTACTTATAACATTGTAAAGTCAAAAACCACTATAGTCAGACAGCCAATTGTGTCTCTCAGAAACACTTAACTCTCTGCTTTAGTAATAGCATACTCTAAATACGTTCAGATGAATATTTTTCTTTTTTTATTAGATATTTTATTTATTTACATTTCAAATGTTCTCCCCTTTCCTAGTCTTTCTTTCCCTCTCCCCCTGCTCACCAACCCACTCACTCCCTCTGCCTGGCCCTGGCATTCCCCTACACTGGGGGCATAGAGCCTTGACAGGAACAAGGGCCTCTCCTCCCATTAATGACTGACTAGGCTATCCTCCGCTATGTATAAAGCTAGAATCACAAGTCCCACCATGTGTTTTCTTTGGTGGTTCATTCCCAGGAACCTCTGGGGATACTGGTTAGTTCATATTGTTGTTCTTCCTATGGGGCTGCAAACTCCTTCAGCTCCTTGGATCCTTTCTCTTGTTTTTTCATTGGGGACCCTGTACTCTGTCCAGTGGATGGCTGAGAGCATCCACTTCTATATTTGTCAGGCTTGGCAGAGCCTCTCAGGAGACAGCTAAATCAGGCTGCGAGTCAGCAAACACTTGATGGCATCCACAACAGTGTTGGGTTGTGGTGGTAGTTTATGGGATGTAACCCCAGGTGGGGCAGTCTCTGGATGGTCATTCCTTTAGTTTCTGCTTCACACTTTGTCTCTGTAACTCCTTCCATGGGTATTTTGTTCCCCCTTCTAAGAAGGACCGAAGTATCCACACTGGTCTTCCTTCGTTTTGAATTTCATCTCTTTTGCGAATTATATCTTGGATATTCCAAGCTTCTGGGCTAATATCCACTTATCAGTAAGTGCATACCATGTGTGTTCTTTTGTGATTGGGTTACCTCACTCAGGATGATATCCTCCAGATCCATCCATTTGTCTAAGAATTTCATAAATTCATTGTTTTTAATAGCTGTGTAATACTCTATTGTGTAAAGGTACCACATTTTCTGCATCCATTCCTTTGTTGAGGGACATCTGGGTTCTTTCCAGCTTCTGACTACTATAAATTAGACTGCTATGAACATAGTAGAGCATGTGTTCTTATTACATGTTGAAGCATCTTCTGGGTATATGTCAGGAGTGGCATTGTTGGATCTTGCAGTAGTATTATGTCCAATTTCCCGAGGAACCCCCTTGCCAGACTGGTTGTACCAGCTTGCAATCCCACCAGCACTGAAGGAGTGTTCTTCTTACTTCACATCTGAGCCAGCATATGCTCTCATCTGACTTTTTGATCTTAGCCATTCTGACTGGTGTGAGGTGGAATCTCAGGGTTTTGATTTGCATTTCCCTGATGACTAAGGATATTGAACATTTCGATAGTTATTTCTCACCCATTCAAGGTTCCTCCACTGAGAATTCTACTTTTAGTTCTTTACACCATTTTTTAATAGGATTATTTTGTTCTTTGGAGTCTAACTTATTGAATTCTTTGTATATATTGGATATTAGCCTGCTATTGGATGTAGGATTGGTAATGATCTTTTCCCAGTCTGTTGATTGCTGTTTTGTCCCATTGTCCTTTTGTCCCAGTGTCCTTTGCCTTACAGAAGCTTTGTAATTTTATAAGGTCCCACATGCCTATTATTGATCTTAGAGCATAAGTCATTGGTGTTCTCTGTTCAGGAAAGTTTCCCCTGTGCCTATGTTTCCAAGGCTCTTCCACACTTTCTCTTCTATTAGTTTCAGTGATGCTCAGTTCCAAACTAAAGTTATCATGATTTCATAACAAGCATTTTCCCATTGAGCCATCTCCTTATCCTATAGGAATATTCAGCACCTTGGTACAGTATATCTTTCTTGACTATAGAATTTCTTTTGCTATTTCAAGGACAAGTGATTTTATCACTCCATTTTACTTGGTAATCTAACTAGCCATAGGAAGGTTGGGCTTAAAGCAATTTAGGAAAATCCCCAACACTTAAAGACACACTCTACCAGTTCCTTACTCTACTTTATATTTTCCCAGTCTACCCAACTGTTCATGTTTATAACCTGAACAGCATTTCTTATGTCTTTCCATGTCCTATTGTAGGAGATTACTGGTCATATCCTCATGATATGACTATAAGCTCTATATACATTTATACCATTATGCTTCTACTATTTGAATTTCACTCATTTGTGAATTTTTTGTGTTCCTATACCACAGTGAAGAAAAATAGACTTTTCCCTTCTTGATAGTATTTAAAACTTCTCTGAACTCTTAATTGCCCTTCCTCTTGTGTTTAATATAAATTGACCCTGGTATTTTACACTGTGTGTCAGTCAGAAAAGTATGTTTTTATTCACAAGAGAAACATGATCTTAGAGTTATTTTATTTCAGATCTCTATATGTATTAATATCCTTTTCTCACTATAAGCCAAGTTTCCAAACAAAACCCTATACTGCCCTTTGAAATAGCACTCTACTGTACTCTACAGCATATGCTAACTGTCCAATAGTGTCTCATTGGTACCTTTTCTCTACTACATGATTCATAATTTCAAATCTTACTTGATCCATTTAATCTTTAGTTATTTACTCTAAACAATTCTTCACTTAATGTAGAAACACACACATTATCTTACATGAATCAAAGAATACCAATGGGTTCTACAAAAATGGCATGTGACTCTGAGTGCTGATGTTCTAGAATTCTTTTAACTGGTACTCCATCTTGTAAAAAGGAGTTACATTTATACTTGATATAAAGCATGAGTATTTTAAAACTTAGTTAAGGAAATGAACAAAGCATATAATTTTGCTGTCCTAGTCACTTCAAGGTGACTTTTGATACTGTTGTTTAACTCTGTCTTTCCTGAGGAATCAGTAATTTTGATAAATTGCACACTGTGGGGTTCAAAAAGGATACAATCGTCATGCTTTAATCAAGAGATGCAAAAATAGAAAAAAGACCATGAAACTTTGTCTTTATGTTCTTCACAGGGGTAAACAGAAAAAAATTCCCTGGTGAATGCTTTATATATTGGATTCATATTATAGTCAAATATATATTTCAAGAACTAGACATTGTGGAAAACAGAAAGCAGTGATCCAAAACTGCCCTAGATAGGTACCAAAGGCTAAACTGCCATCTATTTAACACTCTCATCTTGTCTTAATGTGAACTTAAAATATTTTTATGAACTTAAAGCTTTTCCAGCTGAGGTACATTTTCCAAGAAGAAAAGTGAAAGATTACATGCTTGGCAACGTCTTTTCTACCTCTTTAATGATGAAAGAACTCCTAGGAATCCCTGATCGACAAAATTTGCATAAGCTAGAGGATTTATTTACCCAGGCAAGACTTCACATAGAAAATTCAATGATTTAATAATTTTATACCACTTAAGCTATTTGGCATCTAGAACTTCAAGGGTTTCCTGAATAGAAGAGAATTAGGAGTAGAGACAGCCATGGAAAGAAATAATTTGAAAGGATTTCTTTGCTAATATAGGCAAAAATGAATTGCACTGAGCAGCTACAGGTGCTCTATGAACAATAGATGGATAAATGGGGTGTCATTAGTACTGTACACTTGGTGCCAGAAACAGTATTCAAATCTGTAGTGTTTTGTAATACTTGGTAGGTAAGGCTCCAAAATGAATGGTTCATGGCTTGTTCCCACAGAAGCAAAGCACCACACAGAGACACAACTTTTAAGTTCCTCTCCTCCTTGAAATAAAAGATGGGAGTTAATGCCTTATGCTAATTTGAGAATCAAATAAAAAAGTGCTGTAGTTTTTTGAAAAATAATTCTCTGAAGGCCATTAATCCACACCACAAAATCAAAGGGCATAATTAATCCATCAAAAAGAATTTTTAAACATCAGATACTTTTCAATTTTTAAAATTTCTATTCTTTCTAAACATTAAGGATTGCCACCTTTTCAAAAGAAAAGGCCCTGTGTGTTGGTTAAGGAAGTGGCTTCCTTTATGATAAGAAACCTAGGCAGTAGTGTCGCGTCCCACTCAACCAGCAAGAAAGACACAACCATGCAACCACTGGTTTTTCTTAATGTAGTTTACTCAGGCAGCTACTTACTTCAAATCCCCCCCCCCCTCCGCCCCAGCCTCTTTGGTTACAAGTGTTTTTCACTCCAGCCACAACGACGCCCCCACCAATCACCACAGGTCACATCACATCACCAGGCAGGCATGCTCAGCCAATCAGGGATTAAGGGCGGGCCATCCACCAAACATGGGCTTGTTTACTACCTGGAGCAGACCTCCATCCTGCTGACCAGGAAGTCTGGAATGGCTCCCTACACAGTAGTACATTTTATTTTACAATTTTAAGGAAACTTGGTGAAATGCAATATATGCTTCTTATAAACAGATGATAGATTTGATAGCAACAAACATCATCTGCCTACATTATCACAGAAAGAATAACCGTTTCAGATTTTAGTGGTGAGAATATATGCACAAATGTCCACAACATTAGCATATTAAGAGTATATGGAACTAATTCCCTTAGAGAATTGAATTTGTTTGTTGTTCCTGTCTTTAACATGGACATAACTTAGCTTCCAGCCAGAAATGGCCACATCTTCTTCCACACTTTAATTTAGTCACAGTAGAATCAAGAACACATTGTATTAGTCTTATAAGTAAATTTACTAGCAAATAGTCTTATGAGACTTATGTGTGCCAAATATTGGAATATTACCCTATCACATTTGCTCCCAATCATTTAAATATTCTTATATTCTCAGAGTTCAGGGTTTGTTAAAGCACTGATTTTAAATTTATATCAAATAATTTAGCCTTCCATTTTATGAGTTAAGTTTTCGTGCTGAAAAGAGAAATGGTTTTCTGTATCTATTAACACATCCATTGATGCATTTGAAACACTGAGTGCCTAATATGGGAATAAAACTTCCAAGTGCTAAGAGCTAAAGCATAAAGCATATAGTTTCTGCCTAAAAGAGGTTGAATAATAGAATCACAAGTGATAAGGCACAGGTCACATTCATATTATATTTACAGAAGTCACATGATAATCCAGGGAGATTTTTAGTTCCAATGACCAATATGTCCAGTCACATTAGATAGTACTGATATTCCTTCCTGTCCCATATACCCTTAACTATCCGAGGGAAAAAAAATCCCTTTCCAAAACTTACTGCTTCCTGGTAGCCTTCCTAGAGAAGTACCTTGTTGAGCAAATCTGTTGTTTAATTTCCTTTGTACTTGAAAGCTTTTTGTTGCTGCTGTTGTTGTTGTTTTGTTCTTTTTTTCTCTCTCTAAAATCAACACCCTCTTGTCATATTTTCAAAGTTTTCCTGGGTTTCTCAGTTTCTACACCAAATTTCATTTAGTCTTGCTGTCTGATTTGGCTCTAGGCACCTAAGATTTTATCGAAACTGGCACAGATAGGTCTATATCTTCCTTGTATTTTTTTTTCCATTTTTTATTAGGTATTTAGCTCATTTACATTTCCAATGCTATACCAAAAGTCCCCCATATCCACCCACCCCCACTCCCCTGCCCACCCACTCCCCCTTTTTGGCCCTGGTGTTCCCCTGTACTGGGGCATATAAAGTTTGCAAGTCCAATGGGCCTCTCTTTCCAGTGATGGCCGACTAGGCCATCTTTTGATATATGTGCAGCTAGAGACAAGAGCTAAGGGGTACTGGTTAGTTCATAATGTTGTTCCACCTATAGGGTTGCAGATCCCCTTAGCTCCTTGGCTACTTTCTCTATCTCCTCCATTGGGAGCCCTATGATCCATCCATTAGCTGACTGTGAGCATCCACTTCTGTGTTTGCTAGGCCCCGGCATAGTCTCACAAGAGACAGCTACATCTGGGTCCTTTCAATAAAATCTTGCTAGTGTATGCAATGGTGTCAGCGTTTGGATGCTGATTATGGTGTGGATCCCTGGATATGGCAGTCTCTACATGGTCCATCCTTTCATCTCAGCTCCAAACTTTGTCTCTGTAACTCCTTCCATGGGTGTTTTGTTCCCAAATCTAAGGAGGGGCATAGTGTCCACACTTCAGTCTTCATTCTTCTTGAGTTTCATGTGTTTTGCAAATTATATCTTATATCTTGGGTATCCTAGGTTTGGGGCTAATATCCACTTATCAGTGAGTACATATTGTGTGAGTTTCTTTGTGAATGTGTTACCTCATTCAGGATGATGCCCTCCAGGTCCATCCATTTGGCTAGGAATTTCATAAGTTCATTCTTTTTAATAGCTGAGTAGTACTCCATTGTGTAGATGTACCACATTTTCTGTATCCATTCCTCTGTTGAGGGGCATCTGGGTTCTTTCCAGCTTCTGGCTATTATAAATAAGGCTGCTATGAACATAGTGGAGCATGTGTCCTTCTTACCAGTTGGGGCATCTTCTGGATAAATGCCCAGGAGAGGTATTGCTGGATCCTCCGGTAGTACTATGTCCAGTTTTCTGAGGAACCACCAGACTGATTTCCAGAGTGGTTGTACAAGCCTGCACTCCCACCAACAATGGAGGAGTGTTCCTCTTTCTCCACATCCTTGCCAGCATCTGCTGTCACCTGAATTTTTGATCTTAGCCATTCTGACTGGTGTGAGGTGGAATCTCAGGGTTGTTTTGATTTGCATTTCCCTGATGATTAAGGATGTTGAACATTTTTTCAGGTGCTTCTCTGCCATTCGGTATTCCTCAGGTGAGAATTCTTTGTTCAGTTATGAGCCCCATTTATTAATGGGGTTATTTGATTTTCTGAAGTCCACCTTCTTGAGTCCTTTATATATGTTGCATATTAGTCTCCTATCTGATTTAGGATAGGTAAAGATCCTTTCCCAATCTGTTGGTGGTCTTTTTGTCTTATTGACGGTGTCTTTTGCCTTGCAGAAACTTTGGAGTTTCATTAGGTCCCATTTGTCAATTCTCCATCTTACAGCACAAGCCATTGCTGTTCTGTTCAGGAATTTTTCCCCTGTGCCCATATCTTCAAGGGTTTTCCCCACTTTCTCCTCTATAAGTTCAGTGTCTCTGGTTTTATGTGAAGTTCCTTGATCCACTAAGATTTGACCTTAGTACAAGGAGATAAGTATGGATCGATTCGCATTCTTCTACACGATAACAACCAGTTGTGCCAGCACCAATTGTTGAAAATGCTGTCTTTCTTCCACTGGATGGTTTTAGCTCCCTTGTCGAAGATCAAGTGACCATAGGTGTGTGGGTTCATTTCTGGGTCTTCAATTCTATTCCATTGGTCTACTTGTCTGTCTCTATACCAGTACCATGCAGTTTTTATCACAATTGCTCTGTAGTAAAGCTTTAGGTCTGGCATGGTGATTCCGCCAGAAGTTCTTTTATCCTTGAGAAGACTTTTTGCTATCCTAGGTTTTTTGTTATTCCAGACAAATTTGCAAATTGCTCCTTCCAATTCGTAGAAGAATTGAGTTGGAATTTTGATGGGGATTGCATTGAATCTGTAGATTGCTTTTGGCAAGATAGCCATTTTTACAATGTTGATACTGCCAATCCATGAGCATGGGAGATCTTTCCATCTTCTGAGATCTTCCTTAATTTCTTTCTTCAGAGATTTGAAGTTTTTATCATACACATCTTTCACTTCCTTAGTTAGAGTCACGCCAAGATATTTTATATTATTTGTGACTATTGAGAAGGGTGTTGTTTCCCTAATTTCTTTCTCAGCCTGTTTATTCTTTGTATAGAGAAAGGCCATTGACTTGTTTGAGTTTATTTTATATCCAGCTACTTCACCGAAGCTGTTTATCAGGTTTAGGAGTTCTCTGGTAGAATTTTTAGGGTCACTTATATATACTATCATATCATCTGCAAAAAGTGATATTTTGACTTCCTCTTTTTCAATTTGTATCCCCTTGATCTCCTTTTGTTGTCGAATTGCTCTGGCTAATACTTCAAGTACTATGTTGAAAAGGTAGGGAGAAAGTGGGCAGCCTTGTCTAGTCCCTGATTTTAGTGGGATTGCTTCCAGCTTCTCTTCATTTACTTTGATGTTGGCTACTGGATTGCTGTAGATTGCTTTTATCATGTTTAGGTATGGGCCTTGAATTCCTGATCTTTCCAAAACTTTTATCATGAATGGGTGTTGGATATTGTCAAATGCTTTTTCTGCATCTAACGAGATGATCATGTGGTTTTTGTCTTTGAGTTTGTTTATATAATGGATTACATTGATGGATTTTCGTATATTAAACCATCCCTGCATCCCTGGAATAAAACCTACTTGGTCAGGATGGATGATTGCTTTAATGTGTTCTTGGATTCGGTTAGCGAGAATTTTATTGAAGATTTTTGCATCGATATTCATAAGAGAAATTGGTCTGAAGTTCTCTATCTTTGTTGGATCTTTCTGTGGTTTAGGTATCAGAGTAATAGTGGCTTCATAAAATGAGTTGGGTAGAGTACCTTCTACTTCTATTTTGTGAAATAGTTTGTGCAGAACTGGAATTAGATCTTCTTTGAAGGTCTGATAGAACTCTGCACTAAACCCATCTGGTCCTGGGCTTTTTTTGGTTGGGAGACTATTAATAACTGCTTCTATTTCTTTAGGTGATATGGGACTGTTTAGATGATCAACTTGATCCTGATTCAACTTTGGTACCTGGTATCTGTCCAGAAATTTGTCCATTTTGTCCAGGTTTTCCAGTTTTGTTGAGTATAGCCTTTTGTAGAAGGATCTGATGGTGTTTTGGATTTCTTCAGGATCTGTTGTTATGTCTCCCTTTTCATTTCTGATTTTGTTAATTAGGATTTTGTCCCTGTGCCCTTTAGTGAGTCTAGCTAAGGGTTTATCTATCTTGTTGATTTTCTCAAAGAACCAACTCCTCGTTTGGTAAATTTTTTGAATAGTTCTTCTTGTTTCCACTTGGTTGATTTCACCCCTGAGTTTGATTATTTCCTGCCGTCTACTCCTCTTGGGTGAATTTGCTTCCTTTTTTTCTAGGGCTTTTAGATGTGTTGTCAAGCTGCTAGTATGTGCTGTCTCCCGTTTCTTCTTGGAGGCACTCAGAGCTATGAGATTCCCTTTTAGAAATGCTTTCATTGTGTCCCATAGGTTTGGGTACGTTGTGGCTTCATTTTCATTAAACTCTAAAAAGTCTTTAATTTCTTTCTTTATTCCTTCCTTGACCAAGGTATCATTGAGAAGAGTGTTATTCAGTTTCCACGTGAATGTTGGCTTTCCATTATTTATGTTGTTATTGAAGATCAGTCTTAGGCCATGGTGGTCTGATAGGATACATTGGACAATTTCAATATTTTTGTATCTATTGAGGCCTGTTTTGTGACCAATTATATGGTCAATTTTGGAGAAGGTCCTGTGAGGTGCTGAGAAGAAGGTATATCCTTTTGTTTTAGGATAAAATGTTCTGTAGATATCTGTCAGGTCCATTTGTTTCATAACTTCTGTTAGTTTCACTGTGTCCCTGTTTAGTTTCTGTTTCCACGATCTGTCCTTTGAAGAAAGTGGTGTGTTGAAGTCTCCCACTATTATTGTGTGAGGTGCAATGTATGCTTTGAGCTTTACTAAAGTGTCTCTAATGAATGTGGCTGCCCTTGCATTTGGTGAGTAGATATTCAGAATTGAGAGTTCCTCTTGGAGGATTTTACCTTTGATGAGTATGAAGTGTCCCTCCTTGTCTTTTTTGATAACTTTGGGTTGGAAGTCGATTTTATCCGATATTAAAATGGCTACTCCAGCTTGTTTCTTCAGTCCATTTGCTTGGAAAATTGTTTTCCAGCCTTTCACTCTGAGGTAGTGTCTGTCTTTTTCCCTGAGATGGGTTTCCTGCAAGCAGCAGAATGTTGGGTCCTGTTTGTGTAGCCAGTCTGTTAGTCTATGTCTTTTTATTGGGGAATTGAGTCCATTGATATTAAGAGATATTAAGGAAAAGTAATTGTTGCTTCCTTTTATTTTTGTTGTTAGAGTTGGCATTCTGTTCTTGTGGCTGTCTTCTTTTTGGTTTGTTGAATGATTACTTTCTTGGTTGTTCTAGGGCGTGATTTTCGTCCTTTTATTGCTTCTTTTCTGTTATTATCCTTTGAAGGGCTGGATTCGTGGAAAGATATTGTGTGAATTTGTTTTTGTCATGGAATACTTTGGTTTCTCCATCTATGGTAATTGAGAGTTTGGCCGGGTATAGTAGCCTGGGCTGGCATTTGTGTTCTCTTAGTGTCTGTATAACATCTGTCCAGGCTCTTCTGGCTTTCATAGTCTCTGGTGAAAAGTCTGGTGTAATTCTGATAGGCCTTCCTTTATATGTTACTTGACCTTTCTCCCTTACTGCTTTTAATATTCTATCTTTATTTAGTGCATTTGTTGTTCTGATTATTATGTGTAGGGAGGAATTTCTTTTCTGGTCCAGTCTATTTGGAGTTCTGTAGGCTTCTTGTATGATCATGGGCATCTCTTTTTTTATGTTTGGGAAGTTTTCTTCTATTATTTTGTTGAAGATATTAGCTGGCCCTTTAAGTTGAAAATCTTCATTCTCATCAATTCCTATTATCCGTAGGTTTGGTCTTCTCATTGTGTCCTGCATTACCTGGATGTTTTGAGTTAGGATCCTTTTGCATTTTGTATTTTCTTTGACTGTTGTGTTGATGTTCTCTATGGAATCTTCTGCACCTGAGATTCTCTCTTCCATTTCTTGTATTCTGTTGCTGATGCTCGCATCTATGGTTCCAGATCTCTTTCCTAGGGTTTCTATCTCCAGCGTTGCCTCGCTTTGGGTTTTCTTTATTGTGTCTACTTCCCCTTTTAGTTCTAGTATGGTTTTGTTCATTTCCATCACCTGTTTGGATGTGTTTTCCTGTTTTTCTTTAATGATTTCTACCTGTTTGTCTGTGTTTTCCTGCTTTTCTTTAAGGGCCTGTAACTCTTTAGCAGTGCTCTCCTGTAATTCTTTAAGTGACTTATGAAAGTCCTTCTTGATGTCCTCTATCATCATCATGAGAAATGTTTTTAAATCTGGGTCTAGATTTTCGGTTGTGTTGGGGTGCCCAGGACTAGGTGGGGTGGGAGTGCTGCGTTCTGATGATGGTGAGTGGTCTTGATTTCTGTTAGTAGGATTCTTACGTTTGCCTTTCGCCATCTGGTAATCTCTGAAGCTAGCTGTTTTAGTTGTCACTGTTAAGAGCTTGTTCTTCAGGTGACTCTGTTAGCCTCTATAAGCAGACCTGGAGGGTAGCACTCTCCTTAGTTTCAGTGGCCAGAGTATTCTCTGCAGGCAAGCTCTCTTCTTGCAGGGCAGGTACCCAGATATCTGGTGTTCGAACCAGACTCCTGGCAGAAGTTGTGTTCCACTCACTAGAGGTCTTAGGATCTCGTGTGGAATCCTGTGTGGGCCCTTGCAGGTGTCAGGCGACTCCGCTGGCAAGGTAGCCCGGGGCTCGAGTGGAGTGGAAGGGGTTTGTGCCCCAGATCAAGCCCGGGTAGCCTGCTTCCCTATGTACCGCAGTCTCAGGTTCCGCGCGATTGGATTGGGGCAGGCGCTGTGTCCCACTCACCAGAGGTATTAGGATCCCGTGGGGAGTCCCGTGTGGGCCCTTGCGGGTGTTGGGCAAGACTCTGCTGGCAAGGTAGCCTGGGGCTCGAGTCGAGCGGAAGGGACTTGTGCCCCAGATCAGGCCCGGGTAGCCTGCTTCCCTATGTACCGCAGTCTCAGGTTCTGCGAGATTGGATTGGGGCAGGCGCTGTGTTCCACTCACCAGAGGTCTTAGGATCCCGTGGGGAGTCCCGTGTGGGCCCTTGCGGGTGTTGGGCAAGACTCTGCTGGCAAGGTAGCCCGGGGCTCGAGTCGAGTGGAAGGGCCTTGCTTGTATTTTTATGTTCTAGATTTGTTTGACTATCCTTACTATGTGTTTAAGAAACACTCATCCTCCATAAAACTTTTCTTCTTCCTAATCAAGGACAGAAGGATTAATTTTTACTGAGTTTTGAGAGTTGAATAATTTATGGCTCAATGTTAAAGCATTTTGAACTGTAGTCATCCTTAGAGACTACTGTGTGATGGTGGAACTTGTAGCTCTAGCTGTATATGTAGCAGAGGAGAGGCCCTAGGTCCTGTGAAGGTTCTATGCCCCAGTATAGCGGAATGCCAGGACCAAGAATGGGAGTGTGTAGGCTGGGAAGCAGGGGGAGTGGGAGGGGATAGGGAATTTCTGGAGGGGAAGCTAGAAAAGGGGATAACATTTAAAATGTAAATAAAGAAAATATCTAATAAAAAAAAAAAGAGTACTGTGTAGTGAATACTAAGATCCTACTTTTTTTTTTTTTTAACTCAGTGGTAAGTCCAATGGTTGGCTGCAAGCATCTGCTCTGTAGTCAGAAGGGTAAAATAAGGAAAATGTGAGGTTATAATCAATTCACTATGAGATTGATATATTCTCACTTTCCCTTTAGTTTTCTATTTCCCAAATGATGCACTAATGTACTATACATTCAGTGATAAACTTTCTACCTTCTCTTCTAGCTATCTCTTCCACACAGAAATTAAGGATTTCTTATTAAACATTCATACTAACCTACTCACATGCAAGAATTTACAAGAATGTGGGATATAAAGTTATATTTGTATACATTTTTAAACCTTTTGGTATTCTTATAAGG
This sequence comes from Mus musculus, assembly GCF_000001635.26. Taxonomy (NCBI): domain Eukaryota; kingdom Metazoa; phylum Chordata; class Mammalia; order Rodentia; family Muridae; genus Mus; species Mus musculus. The sequence goes on from NC_000068.7 coordinate 40,375,472, forward strand.
AAATCATATAAGTTTATTCCCTTCCTTTAATATCTACAAAAGACAGTAGACAGTTACTATATATGCAATGACCAATAGTCCAACCTATATCAGCATTTATACTATTTGGAGAGAGTTATGAGCCAATTCATAATTGTGTCTTTAATTCAAAATTTCAATTCATGACATTTTATATATTTACTTTATTATTAAATAATGTTTACATGTGTATGTTACAGTACATGAATATATGTATAAATGGTCACATAGGACAGAGTCATCAGATCTCCCTGGAGCTGTAGCTATAGGCAGTTGTGAATTATATAATGTGAATTCCAAGTATGGAATGCTGTCTTTTGCAAGAGGAGTAAATTTTCTGATCCAGTAAGCCATCTCTCTATCCCTCAACTTATTAATTTGTTTAAGTAAAATGTGTAACCTCCCCTGCAGCCTGAAGCAGGCTGAGCCAGGCTTGACTTTGTTGTCACTAGGAGCTCACCTGGGGTGGAGCCTGCCTCCCTGGATCACTGCCACTGCTGCTGCTGCTACCTGCTGCCTAGCTGTTCTGGAGCCTACATGTGGTCACCTGCAGCTGGGCTCCAAGGATGATTTGGCAGGAATGGGCCTCCTCTCTTCTTTATAAGGCGTGTTCCCTGACATTAAAGTTGAGCTTTGATCAGGAAGTCTTGACTTAGCTCCATTCTTTCTCTCGTTGCCTAGTTTCCCTCTCTTTCGGATTCCAAGATGCCTTCCAGGCTCGAACCTGGACATGAGAGCCGCAGGCCAGCCTCAACAAAAATGTAAATGAAATTGTGTAGAGACTGAAAACATGTGCTTTAACAGACCTTGGGATTTCCTGGAAAGATAGTTCTAAAACATTTACTGGTATGACTGATCAATTTCACTAGTAATAAGTAAATAGTATCAGAATGATGATTGTACATCTAAAGAGAGTCTCAAGAAATACAGAACATCAAACATAGTCTATGAGGAAGTTTAAATGAGGGACATTCAGTATATATTTATTATTTCAGTGTAGTTGTTGAAACAAATTAACATGCATGACATCAGAAATAATGAGGAAATACAGTGATTTGGATATTGAAGTACAGAGGCTGTAAATTTTGAGAAAGAATGCTGTCTGCTTTGGGCAAGAATAAAAGTATTGATTGTAGACTGTAATTTTCTATGCTCATGCTGGGCATTTTGACCAATTATGTGCTCACCTAATGGTCCTATTTTTATAAATATTGCCACATTAGAAAGCAACAAAGCCTATATGTAAAATTATAGCTGAAATATGAACCATGATACCAAATCTCTAGCCATCTTATGTTAAAAGCTTCTTCAATTTCTTAATCATAAAAACTTTATAGATTAAAATAAAGATTATAAAATGTTTCTCTGCTGTTCCTGGACACTCTATAACACTGAGTTCTAGCTTTGTTGTATTTAGACATCACCTCAAAATCACCAAGATGTGCAAGGTTAATTTGAGAGAGCAACTCACCTCCCTATGTGAGGTGTATCTTATATTTCTGAGAATTCAAAAGAAAGGGAAGAAAAAAATAGACATTCACATTACAGTGTTCTTCTAATCAAATTGTCTTCTAATAAAGTATGCCATATCCCTGTCTTTTAGGTTCTTGTTATATATATATATATATATATATATATATATATATATATATATTGTACTCAGGCATATTTAAATTTTCAGTTTTACACACACACACACACACACACACACACACATAAAAGTATACAAATAATTTCAGACCACAGTTTACATGTATTTTTTATGGCTTGGAGAGATATTTTTCACAATTTATTTAAATAAGGATAATGTATAAGCTACTTTTCCAATGAAACAAACTACAGGTACATAAGCAAAATCTCAAATATGGCTACAAGAAGATATTATTTCTCATTAGCAGTGAAGAAATTTGTTTTGAACATTAAGATTCTAAATTGTCTTTTGTGTATAGTCAAGATGAAATTTTTTATAGTATTAGTCTAGGCTCATCATAGACACTGAAACCATATGTATCTTAATTTGCTTTTTTGGTATTATTATTACTGATAGTGCTTATTAAGAATCTACTATGTTCTAATCAGGCTTATAGATTATGTTGCACACACAGACATATGTCTGATTGCACAAAATAGATAATATTGTTTTCCATATTTTACAACAGGAAATAGGTGCAGTGAAGTCAGTTTTCAGGTCACAGTAACTGGAGAATTAAGTAAGAACTCAGAACTTTGTCTTCATGTTGATACATTCTACTTATGTCATACAACAAATATATAATGCCTGTAATTTTCTTGTTATTAAATCTATTCTTACCCAAATAAACAGTGCATCTGATACAAGTTATATAATTTTAAAAACTGAAATTGTTAACTTCACAAACATTTAAATGTGCTAAGTTCCATCTCTCTCTTTTTTTTTTTACAAAAATATCTTTTTTTTAACTTATTCATTTTTAAGTCTTGCTCACTGCCCCCTCCATCACCCTCTCCCACAATCCTTTCCCCCTCCCTTATCCCTTTCTCCTCTGGGTAGACCACCTGCCCACTCTCCCTACTCCCAACTCCCCCACCCTCACCCCCATCCCCTACCTCTACCCCATAGACATGCTGTCACTTTAAGAATCTGTGAGACTAGGCACTTCCTATCCCACTGAGACCAGACATAGCAGCACAGCTAGTAGAGCATATTCCATGTAGAGGCAACACCTTTGGGGATTTGTTCTGGACCCACAAGAACTCAAGCTGCACATCTGGTACATATGAGCAAGAAAGCCTAGGTTCAGCCCGTGTATATTCTTTGGTTGGTGGTTCAGTCTCTGACAGCCCCAAAGGTCCAGGTTAGTTAACTCTGTTCCTGTGGAGTTCCTATACCCTTTGGGACCCACAATTCCTCCTATTCCTCTGTAAAAGTCCCCAAGATACATTCATAGTTTGGCCTTGATGTCTGTACCTGTCTGAGTCAGCCGCTGTGTGGAGCCTCTCAAAATACAACATGTTCCTGTTTGCAAGTATAACAGAGTATTATTAATATTGTTAGGGATTGGTATTAGCTCATGAGATGGGTCTCAAGTTAGTCCAGCTATTGGTTGACCATTCCCTCAGTCTCTGCTCTTTCCTCAGTGAGTGCATTACTTGTAGACAGGTTAAAGTTTGGGTTGAAATTTTTGTAGGTGGGTTGGAATCTCTATTGCTTTAATGGGTTTCCTGTTTGGATACAGGAAGTGGCATCTTCAGGTGCTATAAGGTTCCATCATTTTTTACAGTATTACTTCAATGAAATTTCCAGTTTACCAGTGAGACCACAAGACCTAAGTACTCTGTAAACGAAATACTTAGTGCTCAAAATAAGACAGAAACTTTTCCTGGGATTTAGTTGAGCAATTAGGAAATCCACTTACATTACTTACTGTTTCTGACTTTTAAAATTGTATATGGTGAAGAAACTGAGTTATAAAACTGCAACACAGTTTTTATCACAGTATGTTCTTTTTTAGTGAAAGACAAAATGGAAAGAGAAGAAAGATGGGATAGATGAATATATATATATATATATATATATATATATATATATATATATATATGTATGTATATATATATATATAATACTGGGTATAATTATTCCACCTTTCCAAAGGTCATATTTTAATGTAGCAATTCAAGGATACGTTCTATAGCCAAGGATATGTTTAGTAGAGCAGAACCATTCAGAGGCATCCCTCCCCTTGAGCTCTACCCATAATTAGGGTAGGTCCTTCCATTTCAATGACCTGATCTAGCTTCTTCTCCAAAAATATACCCGAGTCCTCCCACAAGGCAATTACAAATCACTATGAACCATCATAGTTCATTTTTGCCAATTCAACATGCAAACATATCACTTTTAACAACCCACAGGTACATAGACATCTGATGATACAAAATATACTCAGTCAAATTTCAAAATTCTCCATTTTTTTCAAACTCTTCTAACTCTGTTGAAAAGTATAAGGGTGGGATGCGTGAGATATCTCAGTGACTAGAGATGTTCACTGCCAAGCCTAATGTCTCTGAATCTGATACTGGGGTATCTCATGATCAGGGAGGATATAACTTTTACAGATTATCCTTCAACTTCAATGTTCACATGGTGTCATTCTTGTGTACACACTAGCATGCACAGAGTTAGAGAATTTGTTAAATATGATCCAATATGATCCCATACAATAGTTTACATGTTTTGACATATACTGGCACAGGGTAAATACTCCTGTTCCCCAAACCAGCAATGTAGGCATAGCTAGAAAAGAATGCACAAATGCAAGACTAAAAATTAGCAGAGAAAGCATTAAACCCGGTATCTCTATTCTAAATACGTAGAGTTCATGATGGGATTGTCTAAACTCCAATATTACAAGGAATCCATGTCTCTATCTCTTCTCTCTGAAGTACCTGCATTCTCTCATCTGAGCTAGCATCACACCATGCTTGCAGCCTCCTTGGAAAGGCATCCTGTAGCCCTCACATTTTCAGCATCATTTCATCTCCATTGTGGATTGAGCATGGAGTCCGCAATAGAGGAGTAAAAGAAAGGACTTAAGGAGCTGAAGTAGTTTGCAACCCCATGGGAAGAATAACAATATCAACCAACCAGACCCCCCCAGAGCTCCTAGAGACTGAAGCATCAACCAAGGAGTACTCATGGAGGGACCCATTGCTCCAGGCACATATGTAGCAGAGGATGACTTTGTAAAGCATCAATGGGAAGAGAGGACCTTGGTCCTGTGAAGGCTCGATGCTCCAGTGTAGAGGAATGCCAGTGTTAGTGAGGTAGGAGAGGGTGGGTGGGTGGGTGGGTGAATTCCCTTATGGAGGCAGGAGGAGGGGGGTGGGATTGGGGGTTGCCAGGTGTGTGTGTGTGGGGGAATCAGGAAAGGGGATAACATTTGAAATCTAAATAAAGAAAATAATCTAATAAAAAAAGGAAAATATAAAAAAAAAGAAAGAAAAGAGAAGAAATCTAAATCTCTCCACAGATTTAGATAACACTCTCTCAGAGGCACAATACAAAGAATTTTCATTCACACACTGCTAAGCCTCAGGAGTCTTCTGACACCTTGGAGGAACCTCCCTGACTCCTTGATCTTTTATTTATCCTGACTGTAAAATCAGCACCAAATAAACAAGGCTGCACGTCCTTCCTGCACCCTGGAGCCATGAAAGTTGATCATAGAGGGGAAAACCACCTTAAACTGTTAGTTTAAAATCTCTTGTCAAATGAACTTGAACAGTTCAAGATGGAAGCTTACAGGCGCTCAAAGCAATTATCCTGTTGTTCAATGTAGAGCATAATTCTATGTCATGATGCTAATCTCTTTAAGCAATTACTGCTGATTTCTCCAACTATACTTCTCAAAAGCATTCAATGTTCCCACTTTCCCATCAAACTGCATTCTTCATATTTTTGTTCTCTCTTTCTCCCCTTCTACCTCAGTCTCTCTCTCTCTCTCTCTCTCTCTCTCCTTCTCTCTCTCTCCTCTCTGCTGCTGCTTCTTCTTCTCCTTCTTCTTCTTCTTCTTCTTCTTCTTCTTCTTCTTCTTCTTCTTCTTCTTCTTCTTCTTCTTCTTCTTCTTCTTCTTCTTCTTCTTTCTTCTTCTTTCTCTTCTTCTTCTTCTTCCTCTTCTTCTTTTCCCTCTCCCTCTCCCTCTCCCTCTCCCTCTCCCTCTCCCTCTCCCTCAATCATCTTCTCAAGCCTGGCCATAAGATATGACCTTGACACAGCCTGGTGCTAACTTGTTTTGAGAATTTCTATCCAAAATGTATCTGTGCTTTTTCCTTTTGAAGTCTGATTCTCCAAGATTTTGGGCAATGGCAGAATTCAGGCAGATTGTGAGATTATCATATGAATGGCTCAGTAACCTGGGTGAATCTTCATTCTTCTCTGAACCTTGAGAAGCTTCTCTGAACTGTTTGTTCCTTTTTAGACTTTGTAGTTTTCCAAATGCATATGTTAAATAAACTCTGCTTACAGCATTCCAGGCCTTTCTAAACTTTCAGACATTCCCCACATTCCTTCAGCAATCTGGTACCAGGGACATACAAATCTCAGGCTCATCACAGAGACATTACTCTAGTTATCAATTTCTATACCAGTTATTTATAGGTTTTGTTTATGTTTTCATTTTTTCTATTTTCTTTTTGGTATTTTCTTTCTTTTGAGACAGGCTCTCTCTCTCTCTCTCTCTCTCTCTCTCTCTCTCTCTCTCTCTCTGTGTGTGTGTGTGTGTGTGTGTGTGTGTGTGTTTGTGTGTGTTTGTGTATATGAAGCAATGGATGTACTAGAACTAGCCCTGTAGACCAGACTGGTCTTGAACTCACACAAATCTGTCTGACTCTGCTTCCCAAGAAGTGGAATTAAGGGCATTATAAGGGTTCATGATTCACCAAAGAATGAAGCCCTGGATTCATATAGTATATAAATGTAAAGAGTGTTTTATTCTGCAGAAGTCCAGAATGCTGGAGTTTCCAATTAGCAATATACAGACACCTCCAAATTGAGCTCAAGGCCTGATTTAAAATACATTAGGGGAATTATGAGGTAGATGATCTTGCTCCATCTCTAGAGACGTTTTAGAACCATTACCAGGGAGTGGGGGCTGGAAACTGTTGCCAGGAAGGTCTGAACACTGCTGTTGAGGAAGTGTGGAAGCTGCTGTTGAGCCATTTTCCTTGCCTTAGGCCAGGTGGAAGGGCAGTTTCTGAGGCCTTGGAACCAGAGAATTAAGCCTTGTCTCCTGAACTGCCAATTTGAATCCTGTCATGGAGTCAGTTAAGCCTTCTTAGCATGTGCCACCACCACCACCACCACCACCACCTCAGGTTTTGTTTTTTTGTTTTTGTTTTTTTCATATTTGTTTTTTTATTGGATATTTTATTTATTTACATTTCAAATGTTATTCCCTTCCCCAGTTTTCCCTCTAGAATCTCCCTATCCCATTTCCCTCCCCATGCTTCTATGAGAGTGTTCCCTCACCCATGTTTTAAAAACTACTTGTCAAAGTCAACTTAAGAAAGGAGTAAAAAGTACACAGTATATAGCAATTGCAAAGACATTGTATCAGGAACAGGAGACAAGTGGTTATGACATTTTTGCGGTTAAGAAGTAGAAAGCAATGAACGTTGTCACTGATATTTAATTTGCTCTTTTCTTTATAGTAATCTAACACCACAGCCATGAAACAGTGCTCCCTATATTGATGCTCCTTAGCCCTCTTAGCTTACTCTAGAAAATCCCTCACATATATATGCAAATATTTATTTTTAAGAGAATCTAGATCATGTCAAATTGACCACAAATATCACCCCTCCCAGGAAAAGAATCTAACTTGAACATTTAAAAATCTTTGAATCCTGTGCTCTTATAAAATGAAAGGAAACAAATAATTGATGAAAGAAAAAAAATGGGGCAGAAAAGCAGAAAGGCCTGCAACTGCGTTATGCTTTGAAATAATCACACTTTATACATCTCTCAGGATAAAATTTCTGAAACTTCACTAATAAAGCTTAAAATTTAACATGGCTGTGATTTCTGAAAGATGCTGCCTAGGTAAACAATATCTCTGAGAGTACACATGAAGTGTGGGACTAGGCCTCAGGGCTATACTTTGAAATATATTCATTGTATATATAGGTTTCACTGAGATATTCCTTCAAGAATATCATGTACTTTGACAATGTTTGCCAAAATACCCTTCCTTTTCTCCTTCTTCCTCTCTCCTTATGTCTTTCTCTTTGTAGTACTTTGTTATTAAGTGTGAATCTTAGTAATGTTTAGTTCTGACTGGGCTTGATTCCCTTTTGATGTATCTTCATTCTATTCTTTGTCTCTCCAACTGTGATAAAAGTTGCTGTTGAAAACATCACCTTTAGAGGTCACATCAAGCGAAAACACTGTTTTTGAGTCCTGTTTTTAAATATGGTACTTTACCTGACTGTCTTTCACATGAGGTTCCCCAAGGACACTGCAAATGAGCTTGAGTCACTTTCAAGTTTCAAAACAGCTTTCCTTAGACTAGTTAATGGAGTTCAAAGATCTGCAAGTCAAAATTATATAAAATAAAATGAAACTTTGGGCAGATGAGACTTTGAGACAATATAGTAATCATTGTTGAAATTGAATATAAAGGAAAGATGAAAATATCATAGAGGAAAACAGAAAAAAGAGGTTTGCACAAGAACAGTTCAAGTACTTCAGATAGAAAATTAGCTGTGCCCTGTGGTAAATGTCCCACAAGAGAGTATCCACAGAGAGCAAGGCTAGACTATGTTTATTCTGACTTTATAATTCTTTCTCTTTCTTTCTTTCCCTTTCTCCCTCTTTCCCCACTTCTTTGTGTATGGGAAGAGAGAGGTCCTCAAACACAGGGCTTAGTGAATACTATACACATGATCTGCCATTGCCTGTCTATCTCTTGGTTGTCATTTTACTAATTAAATCTATACAAACATGGGATATTTTTCTCTATGAGGCAACATAAGTCCTTTGGTGAGTAATAATGGTCTCTTTTTCAGAAAAGTTCAATGTTATGTAGTTAACAAGCTCTTTCACATAGGACTCTTACACTTGGGAAAATGCAAAAGCATTCTTATACTACTTTTTTATTGCATAACTTCCTTTTTCCCATTTAGCTCAATTTATCATATAGATTTCAGATTCATTCAATTATTTTGATTAAGCATGAACAAATCTCAGTGTAATTGTTACATTCATTTTCTTCCCCTTTTAAGACTAAAGATAATATTTTCATATTTAAAAATTCCATGTTAATTCATACAACATTGGATTCTAGCATAGTCCCTAGGTAATAAAAACACAGACTCCCTGGCCTAGAGTGCAAAAGTAACTATAACCTCATTCATCTGTTTCTTCTGCTTGAATCTCCTCTATGATTTCCTTGCTGAAGTGGTTGTCCCCTACCTATACTTGAGCTGTTCTAGAGACAGCTAGACAAGTTACCTTCTGAGAGTACTTGCTTCATATTCAAACAGTTCTGGCTTTATCTATTATCTTATGATGAAATTCGAGTCACTGTAGCCTCCCGGGAAATTCGCCCTAGTTTGCACATTTGGGTTCATATAGGCACACAACAGTACTTAAAATATGTGTATACAACTGTCTTATTCATTCTCCTCTAAGAAAAAGATGTGCTCATTCTCCTCAGCTGGTCTTATATAACTGTACTTAGAGTCCGGTAATTCTCTTCATTATCAACTTATACTCTCTGCAACAGAATCAATTTGCAGCCAGTCATATCATCATGTACTGAATAAAGAATGAAAGGCAGAAATATACAGATATATCTGGCACTATATCTAGGCCTGCTTGAGAGATGCATTACAATAGAACCTGAGATATCAAATTGTTCCTATGTGATATGATATGGAGTCTCACCAGCAAGGACACACACACAGGACACACACGGGTTCTTCTGCAGCATAGCTTTAATGCATCTCGAGAGAAAGATCATTAGCTTCTGGGGGAGGAGGCCTAGAACACAGGAAACTCGGTCCTTAAATAGGCCACAAGAGGGGTTGGAGACGTATTTCACCCTGACTGGCTGCTCACTATCAGCCCAGATGACGCCACGGGACAGGCAGGGCACAAGGAATGGAAAAATACCCCAGCACATACGCAGACTATTTGTTTACCAGTTAGAACACCAGATATCAGCGCCATCTTGTAATGGCGATTGCAAGGGCGGCTTCTCACATCAAATGAGTTAGGATGTGTATCTCTTTCTAAAGATTTACATGATACTTGTCAATTACTTACATGCCACATATTTCTTAGACAAACGCAGTGGTGCTAGTCAATGCACCACACAAACCCCATTCTGAGTTGCTATTATCCCAGTTATAATACTAAGTATGGATCTGTGCCCCGGGTCTAAAGCTTTCTGAAAGTCCTCAGCACTTAAATCCCACCTGGAGAGAGCTGGTCTCCCAGGAGTGCTATCATTCCTAAGCCCTCAGGTCAGAAAACCACTTTTGCTCGAATAACTATCCAAAGAAGGACCCACAAGTACACACAAGGCACAGAAACAGCGGAGCAGCTGGGGACAGAATCTGTCTAGTTTCCATCTGCACCCCAGTGCTAAGTCTGTCCAACAGCTCTCCATACCTGAATTCCACCAAGAGAGAGCTGGTCTCCCCAGTAGTGCTGACACACTTAAGATCACAGGCTCACTAGCCCACACAAGGGACAAACTCCAGTGAGAGACAGCAGGTCAACTAACATCAGAGACAACCAGATGGCAAGAGGCAAGTGGAAGAACCTAAGCACAGAAACCAAAACTACTTGACATCATCAAAACCCAGATCTCCCACCACATCTAGTCTTGGATACACCAAAACATCTGAAAAGTAAGATTTGGATTTAAAATCACATCTCATGATGATGATAGAGGACTTATTATAAGAAGGACATAAATAACTCCCTTCAAGAAACACAGATTACCAAGTAGAAGCCCTTAAAAAAGAAACACAAAAATTTCTTAAAGAATTATAGAAAAACACAATCAAACAGGTAAATTAATTGAACAAAACCATCCAGGATCTAAAGCTGGAAATAAAATCAATAAAGAAATCACAAAGGGAGACAACCCTGAAGAGGAGCCATAGATGCAACCATGACCAACAGAATACAGGAGATAGAAGAGAGAATCTCAGGGACAGAAGATACCATAGAAAACAATTGACACAATAGTCAAAGAAAATACAAAATGCAAAAAGCTCCTAACTCAAAACATCCAGGAAATCAAGGACACAATGAGAAGACCAAATTTAAGGATAATATGTGTAGAAAAGAGTGAAGATTCCCAACTTAAAGGGAAAGTAAATATCTTCAACAAAATTATAGAAGAATCCTCCCCTTACCTAAAAAAGAGATTCCTATGGATATACATGAAGCCTACAAAATTCCAAATAGACAGGATCAGAAAAGAAATTCCTCCTGTCACACAATAATCAAAATACAAAATGCACAGAACAAAGGAAGAAGATTAAAAGCAGTAAGGGAAAAAGGTCCTGGAACTCACTCTGTAGACCAGATTTACCTTAACTCATAAAACTTTGCCTGTCTCTGTTTCCTGAGTGCTAGGATAAAATATGTGTGCCACCACCACCTGGCTAGGCAGTTTTGGAAACCATATAAACATACAACACAAAACTTGAGAAATTATTACAATAATTTTATATAATAATAAAATTTCTCAAATTTGGGGGCTAGAGAATTGGATAAGCAGTTTAGAAAACTTGTTGCCCTTGTAGGAGACCTGGATTCAATTCTCAGCATCCACATAGAAGTTCAGAAATGTCTGTAACTCCAATTCCTTGACCATCATGTATATACATGGTGCACATATGTACTTGCAGTGAAAATATTTAATACATAAAATGATAAAAGAAATACGTTTTAAAATACTTCTGAAGCTCTATTAAGGACAGAAATAAAAATCCATAAAGTAACTCATAAACTGCAAATGAACAGTGAACCTCCAAGTTTCAAGTCTCTCTACAATTAAACTGACAATATGATAAATTTCTCTAACTTTTATTGATACATTTTAAGAAACGTCCTTATTCCAGTACTTCTACAAAGGAGCAATAAATCTACTTTTGGATAGAGTCACTCTGGAAATAAATTCATATAAATTCTGAAACAGCCACACAAGAAATAATAAAAGTCACTAAAAAAGTAATGTGAATGGATAATTATAGCCTCAAAGGATGTTCAGAATATATGCAAAATTACAAAATCAAACTAAAACCAAAAGTAGGCTGTGGCTCATCTCAGTTGAACATACATATGAACAAACAGATGTGGATATAAAGCATTCTTTTTACTTGTTTAGGAATATCAATTCTATATTCTCCCTCTGTACTCAGTATTTCCAACTATTCAAATGTATATAATATATGTTTCTTATTTAGCAATATTATTATCACATGGACACGTAAATTACCTGACATAATAAGAGCCTCAAGGAGATTAAAAGGTAGTGCATTGAGTTCAGTATTAAATTTGTAGAACAAAAGTTCAAATTATTAGAAGTATGCATAAATTATTAGCAGTATTACTACAGTATGCTAGAGTATGGGAAACCACAAACTCTGAAGTTTTTTCTAAGGATTTACTTATCAATGTATTTATTATTTTATTGAAAATAGAACCTTCTCAAATACTTGCCACAATGGGAGAGATTTTAAAAATATATGCCATTCATTAGCAATATAGCAAGTTTGCCTATTTTTTGGAAAAGAAGATTTGAGCAGGGCTAAGATACTCAATTACACAAATATACAAAGGGCCACACTAAAATCAAGAATCTAGGATGCCTATTATCCAGATCCTAGTATGTCACTATTTGGAGCGCAGGTCATTTTTGGAAAGGTGTACTTTGATACTAGAATAATTTGGTGTAAGTGAATTTACAGCCACTTATAATATAAGCAAACTCACAGAAGTCCTATAATAAAAGCATGTTTGAATGGATGAAAAAGAAAAGAAAAATAATCAAAACTGAGAGAAAATTCATAAAATTTATGTTTATCAGTTTATACTCAAGAAAAGAAAACTTCTTGAAAACATGAATTTCACTCTATAAATCAAGTTTTATAAAATGTGCCTTCAAGTTTATAGGTTATTTGAAAGAATGGATTTGAGTAGCATGCATAAAAATTTAACAGAGGTCACCAGAGACTATAAAAGCCAGAAAACCATCGACAGATATTACACAGAACTTAAGAGAATACAAATGCTAGCCTAGGCTACTATACCCAGCAAAACTATCAATTACCATAGAAGGAAAAACCAAAGTATTCCATGAAAAAACAAAATTCACACAATATCTTTACAAGAAATCCAGCTATTCAAGTGATAATAATGGGGAAACTCCAACACAAGGAGGAAAATTATGCCCTAGAAAAAAGCAAGAAAGTAATTCTTCAACAAACCTAAAAGAAGATAGCTGCAAGAACAGAATCCCAACTCTAACAACAAAAATAACAGGAAGCAACAATTACTTTTTCTTAATACCTCTTAATATCAATGGACTCAATTCCCCAATAAAAAGAAATAAACTGACTGGATACATACACAGGACCCAAATTTTCTGCATACAGGAAACCCACCTCATGGACAAAGACAGATACTACCTCAGAGTAAACGGCTGGAAAAAAAATTTCCAAGCAAACGGTCCAAAAAACAAGCTGGGGTAACCATTCTAATAACTAATAAAATTGACTTCCAACACAAAGTTATTAAAAAAGACAAGGAGATGCACTTCATACTCATCAAAGATAAAATCGTCCTAGATGAACCCTCAATTCTGAATATCTATGCTGCAAATGCAAAGGCAAGAACATTCGTTAAGGAAACTATAGTAAAGATCAAAACACCCATTGCACCTCACACAATAATAGTGGAACACTTCAACAACCCACTCTCATCCATGCAAAGATCCTTGAAACAGAAACTAAACAGAGACATATTGAAACTAACAGACATTATGAAACAAATGGATTTAACATATCTACAGAATGTTTTATCCTAAAACAAAAGGATATATCTTCTTCTCAGCACCTCATGGTACCTTCTCCAAAACTGACCCTATAATTGTTCACAAAACAGTCCTCAACAGATACAAAAATATTGAAATTATCCCATGCATCCTATCAGATCACCATGGACTAAGGCTGATATTCAATAACAACACAAATAATAGAGAGCCAACATTAACATGGAAGCTGAACAACACTCTACTCAATGATAACTTCGTCAAGGATGAAATAAAGAAAGAAATTAAAGACTTTTTAGAGTTTAATGAAAATGAAGCCACAACATGCCCAAACTTATGGGACACAATGAAAGCATTTCTAAGAGGAAAACTCATAGCACTGAGTGCCACCAAAAATAATCTAGAGAGAGCATACACTAACAGCTTGACAGTATACCTGAAAGCTCTAGAACAAAAGGAAGCAAATTCACCCAAGAGGAGTAGACAGCAGGAAATCATCAAACTCAGGGCTGAAATCAACCAAGTGGAAACATAAAGAACTATACAAAGAATGAACCAAACCAGTAGCTGGTTCTTTGAGAAAATCAACAAGATAGATAGACCCTTAGCCACACTAACTAGAGGGCACAGGGACAGTATCCTAATTAACAAAATCAGAAATGAAATGGGAGACATAAAAACAGAACATGAGGAAATCCAAAAGATCATCAGATCCTACAACAAAAGGCTATACTCAACAAAACTGGGACACCTGGATGACAAATTTCTAGACAGATACTAAGTACCAAAGTGAAATCAGGATCAGATTAAGGACCTAAACAGTCCCATATCCCCTAAAGAAATAGAAGCAGTCATTAATAGTCTCCCAACCAAAAAAATCCCAGGACCACATGGGTTTAGTGCAGAGTTCTATCTATTTCAAATTCTCCCCAAATTATTCCACAAAATATAAACAGAAGTCACACTACCCAATTCATTCTATGAAGCCAAATTTCCTCTGACACTTAAACCACATAAAGATCCAACAAAGAAAGAGAACTTCAGACAAATTTCCCTTATCCATATCAATGCAAAAATACTCAACAAAATTCTCACAAACCCAATCCAAGAAGACACCAAAATGATCATCCATAATGATCAAGTAGGCTTCATCCCAGGGATGCAGGGATGGCTTAATATACAGAAATCCATCAATGAAATCCACTATATAAAAAAAAATACATGATCATCTTGTTACATGGTGAGAAACATTTGACAAAATCCAACACCCTTTCATGATAAAAGTCTTGGCAAGATCAAGAATTCAAGGCCCAAACCTAAACATTATAAAAGCAATCTATAGCAAACCAGTAGCCAACATCAAACTAAATGGAGAGAAACTTGAAGCAATCCCACTAAAATCAGGGACTAGACAAGGCTGCCCACTTTCTCCCTACCTATTCAATATAGTACTTGAAGTCCTAGCCAGACCAATTAGACAGCAAAAGGAGATCAAAGGGGTACAAATTGGAAAGGAAGAAGTCAAAATATCACTATTTGCAGATGATATGATAATATATATAAGGGACTTTAAAAATTCCACCTGAGAACTACTAAACGTGATAAACAGCTTCAGTACAGTAGCTGGGTATAAAATTAACTCAAACAAATCAATGGCCTTTCTCTACACAAAGGATAAACAGGCTGATAAAGAAATTAGGGAAACAACACCCTTCTTAATAGTCACAAATAATATAAAATACCTTGGCATGACTCTAACTAAGGAAGTGAAAGATCTGTATGATAAGAACTTCAAGTCTCTGACAAAAGACATCGAAGAAGATCTCAGAAGATGGAAAGATCTCCCAAGCTATATCCAATTTTTCAGCAACCTCCAGAGTGATTTCCAGAGTGACTGTACCAGCTTGAAGTCCCACCAACAATGTTCCTCTTTCTCCACATTCTCACTAGCATCTGCTGTCACCTGAGTTTTTTATCTTAGCCATTCTGAGTTTTATGAGGTAGAATCTCAGGGTTGTTTTGATTTGCACTTCCCTGATGTCTAAGGATGATGAACATTTCTTTAGGTGCTTCTTTACCATTCATGTTTCCTTAGTTTAGAATTATTTGTTTAGTTCTGTACCTCATTTTCAATAGAGTTATTTGATTATCTGAAATCTAATTTTCTTGAGTTCTTTGTATATGTTGGATATTAGCCCTCTATCAGACGAAGGATTGGTAAAGATCTTTTTCTAATCTGTTTTTTGACATTCTGTCCTATTGTCAGTGTTCTTTTTCATACTGAATCATTGCATTTTTATGAAGTTCAAGTTGTCTATTGTTGATCTTAGAGCATAAGCCATTGATATTCTCTTCAGGAATATTTTCCCTGTGCTCATGTGTTCAAGGCTCTTCCCTACTTTCTCTTCTATTAGCTTCAATTTATCTGGTTTTAGTTTGAAGTCCTTGATCTAGTTGGACTTGATCTTTGCTCAAAGAGACAAGATGAGATCAACTTGCAGTCTTCTACATTCTGACCCCTGACCACTAGTTGAACTAGCACCATTTGTTGAAAATGATATTTTAGCTCCTTTGTTAAAGATCAAGTGATCATAGATGTGTTGGTTCATTTCTGGTTCTTCAATTCTATTTCCGTTGTCTAACTGCCCTTCTCTGTACCAATACCATGCTGTTTTTATCACTATGGCTCTGTGATACACCTTGAGGTCAGGGATAATGATTCCCTCAGAACTTCTCTCATTGTTGAGTATAATTTTCACTATCCTGGGTTTTTAGCTATACTAAATGAATTTGCAAACTGCTCTTTCTACCTCTATGAAGAATTGAGTGGAAATTTTGATGGGGATTGCATTTATTTGTAGATTACTTTCGGCAAGATGACCATTCTTTCCTATATTAATCCTGACAATCCATGAGTATGGGAGATTTTTCCATCTTCTGAGATTTTTGATTTCTTTCTTCAGGGACTTGAAATTATTGTCATTCAGAACTTTCATTTGCATGGTAGTTTATATTATTTGTGACTATTGTGAAGGGTGTCTTTTCCCTAATTTCTTTTTCAGCCTATTTGTCCTTTAAGTATTGGAAGGCTAATGATTTGAGTTAATTTTATATCCAGCCTCTTTGCTGAAATTGTTGGTTAGGTTTAGGAGTTCTTTGTTGGAATTTTTGGGTCAATTAAGTATATTATCATATCATCTGAAATAGTGATAGTTTGACCTCCTTCTTTCCAATTTGTATCCTTTTAACCTCCTTTTGTTGTCTCATTGCTCTGTCTAGAAATTTGAGTACTATATTGAATATGTAGGGAAAAAGAGTGGGTAGCTTTGTCTAGTCCCTGATTTTAGTCAGATTTCTTCAAGTTTCTCTCCCTCTGGTTTGATGGTTACTGGTTTGCTGTATATTGCTTTAACTATGTTTACCTATGAGCCTTGAATTCCTGATCTTTCTAAGACTTAACACGAAGGGGTGTTGAATTTTGTCAAATGCTTTCTCAGCATCTAATGAGATGGTTGTGTTGTTTTTTTTTTTTTTAATTTCATTTATATATTGCATTATGTTGATAGATTTCTGTATATTGAACCATCCCTGCATCCCTGGGATGAAGCCTACTTGATCATGGTAAATGATCGTTTTGATGTGATCTTGGCTTCAGTTTTTGAGGCTTTTTTTTTTTTTTTTTGAATATTTTTGCAATGATGCTCATAAGAGAAATTTTTCTCAAATTCTCTTTCTTTGTGGAGACTTTATGTTGTTTGGGCATAAGTTTAATTATGGATTCATAGGATGAGTTAGGTAGCATCCTTTCTGTTTCTATTTTGTGGAAAAGTTTGAAGAATATTAGGTCTTCTTTAAAGGTCTCATAGAATTCTGCACAAAAACCATCTGGTCCTGGAATTTTTGTTTGTTTGTTTGTGTGTTTGTTTGTTAGGGAGATCTTAATGACTGCTTCTATTTCTTTAGGGATTATGGGACTGTTTAGGTGCTTTATCTGATCCTAATTTAATTGTGGTACCAGTACCTGTTTAGAATATTTTCCATTTCATCCAGATTGTCCAGTTTTGTTGAGTATAGGCGTTTGTAGTAGGTCTAATGATCCTTCAAATTTTCTTGGTTTGTGTTGTTATGTTTCTCTTTTCCTTTTTGATTTTGTTAATTTGTATACTGTATCTGTTTCCTCCAGTTAGTCTGGCTAAGGGTTTATCTATTGTGTTGATATTCCAAAAGAATCAGCTCCTGTTTTTGTTGCTCCTTTGTATAGTACTTTTTGTTTCTACTTGGTTGGTTTCAGCCCTGAGTTTGATTGTTTCATGTTGTCTACTCCTCTTTTGTGTATTTGCTTCTAGGGTAAGCTCTCTCCAGTTTCTCTTTAGAGGCACGCAGAGCTATGATTTTTTTTTCTCTTAGCACTGCTTTCATTGTGTTCTACAATTTGGGTATTTTGTGCCATAATTTTCACTAAATTCTAAAAAGTCTTTAATTTCTTTATGTCTTCCTTGACAAAATTATCATTGAATAGAGTGTTGTTCAGCTTCCATGTGTATGTGGACTCGCTGTTGTTTTTGTTGTTAGCGAAGACCATCTTTAGTCTGTAGTGATCTGATAGGATTCCTGGGATTATTACAAACTTCTTGTATCTGTGGAGGACTGTTTTGTGACCAATTATATCGTCAGTTTTGGAGAAGGTACCATGAGCTGCTGTGAAGAAGCTATATTCTTTGCTTTAGGTTGAAATGTTCTATAGATATCTCATAAATTTATTTGGTTCACAAATTCTCTTAGTTTCACTGTGTCTCTGTTTAGTTTCTGGTTCCAGGTTTTGTACTTTGATGAGAGTGTGGTGTTGAAGTTTCCCACTCTTATTGTGTGATGTGCAATGTGTGCTTTCAGCTTTAGTAAAGTTTCTTTTATGAATGTGGGTGCCCTTGCATTTGGAGCACAGATGTTCAGAATTGATAGTCCATCTTGGTAGACTTTTCCTTTGATGAGTATTACGTGCTCTTCCTTATCTTTTTTGATAACTTTTGGTTGAAAGTCAATTTTATTGACTACTAGAGTAGCTACTTCCCCTTTTTTGGGGACCATTTGCTTGGAAAATTTTTTCCAGCCTTTTACTCTGAGAAAGTTTCTATCTTTTTCACCGAGGTGTGTTACCTGTATGCAGCAAAATGATGGGTTCTGTTTACTTATCTAGTCTGTTAGTTTATGTCATTTTATTGGGGAATTGAATCCATTGGTGTTAAGAGATATTAAGGAAAAGGAATTATTGCTTCTTGTTATTTTTGTTGTTGGAGGTGGAATTACATTTATGTGACTATCTTTTTTTGGGTTTTTTGAAAGAAGATTTCTTTCTTGAATTTCATTTACTTATTTATTTATTGATTGATTTAATTAATTTGTTAATTAGGTTTTTTTGCATTAACATTTCAAATACTATCACAAAAGTCCCCCATACCCTACCCCCTACCCCCCTACCCACCCACTCCCACTTCTTGGTCCTGGCGTTCCCCTGTACTAAGGCATATAAAGTTTGTAAGACCAAGGGTCTCTTTTCCCAATGGGGGCTGATTAGGCCATCTTCTGCTACATATGCAGCTAGAGACATGAGCTTTGGAGGGTACTGATTAGTTCATATTGTTGTTCCACCTATAGGGTTGCAGAACCCTTTAGCTCCTTGGGTACTTTCCCTAGCTCCTCCATTGGGGGCCCTGTGTTCCATCCAATAGCTGATTGTGAGCATTCATTTCTGTGTTTGCCAGGAACCAGCATAGCCTCACAAAAGACAGCTATATCAGGGTACTTTCAGCAAAATCTTGCTGGCATATTCAATGGTGTCAGCATTTGGAGGCTGATTATGGGATGGATTACCATGTGTGGCAGTCTCTAGATGGTCCATCCTTTCATCTCAGCTCCAAACTTTGTTTCTGTAACTCCTTGCATGGGTGTTTTGTTCCCAGTTCTAAGAAGGGGCAAAGTGTCCACACTTTCGTCGCCTTTCTTCTTGAGTTTCATGTGTTTTGCAACTTGTATCTTGTATCTTGGGTATTCTAAGTTTCTGAGCTAATATCCACTTATCAGTGAGTACATATCATGTGAGTTCTTTTGTGATTGGGTTACCTCACTCAGGATAATACCTTCCAGGTCCATCCATTTGCCTAGGAATTTCATAAATTAATTCTTTTTAATAGCTGAGTAGTATTCCATTGTGTAAATATACCACATTTTCTGTATCCATTCCTCTGTTGAGGGGCATCTGGGTTCTTTCCAGCTTCTGACTATGATAAATAAGTCTTCTATGAACATAGTGAAGCATGTGTCCTTCTTACCAGGAGAGGTATTACGGGATCCTCCGGTATGTACTATGTCCAATTTTCTGATGAACCGCCAGACTGATTTCCAGAGTGGTTGTACAAGCTTGCAATCCCATCAACAATGAAGGAGTGTTCCTCTTTCTCCACATCGTCGCCAGCATCTGCTGTCACATAAATTTTTGATCTTAGCCATTCTGACTAGTGTGAGGTGGAATCTCAGGATTGTTCGGATTTGTATTTTCCTGATGATTAAGGATGCTGAACATTTTTTCAGGTGCTTCTCTGCCATTCAGTATTCCTCAGGTGAGAATTCTTTATTTAGCTCTGAGCCCCATTTTTTAATGGGGTTATTTGATTTCCTGGAGTCCACCTTCTTGAGTTCTTTATATTTATTGGATATTAGTCCCCTATCTGATTTAGGATAGATAAAGATCCTTTCCCAATCTGGTCGTGGCCTTTTTTTTCTTATTGATGCTTTGAGCTTTACTAAAGTCTCTTTAAAGAATGTAAAGAATGCTTGTATTTGAAGCATAGATATTCAGAATTGAGAGTTCCTCTTGGAAGATTTTACCTTTGATGTGTATGAACTGTCCCTCCTTGACTTTTTTGATAACTCAGGGTTAGAAGTTGATTTTATTCGATATTAGAATGGCTACTCCAGCTTGTTTCTCCAGTCCGTTTGCTTGGAAAATTGTTTTCTAGCTTTTCACTCTGAGGTAGTGTCTGTCTTTTTCCCTGAGATGGGTTTCCTTTAAGCAGCAAAATGTTGGGCCCTGTTTGTGTAGCCAGTCTGTTAGTCTATGTCTTTTTATTGGGGAATTGAGTCCATTGATATGAAGAGATATTAAGGAAAAATAATTGTTGCTTCCTATTATTTTTGTTGTTAGAGTTTGCATTCTGTTCTTGTGCCTGTCTTCTTTTAGGTGTGTTGAAGGATTACTTTTTTGCTTTTTCTAGGGCATAATTTCTGTCCTTATATTGGTATTTTTCTTTTATTATCTTCTGAAAGGCTGGATTCGAGCAAAGATATTGTGTGAATTTGGTTTTGTCATGGAATACTTTGGTTTCTCCATTTATGGTAATTGAAAGTTGGGCTGGGTATAGTAGCATGGGCTGGCATTTGTGTTCTCTTAGTGTTTGTATAACATCTGTCCAGGATCTTCTGGCTTTCATGGTCTCTGGTGAAAAGTCTAGTGTAATTCTAATAGGCTTGCCTTTATATGTTACTTGACCTTTTTCCCTCACTGCTTTTAATATTCTATCTTTATTTAGTGCATTTGTTGTTCTGATTATTATGTGTCAGGAGGAATTTCTTTTCTGGTCCACTCTATTTGGAATTCTGTAGGCTTCTTTTATGTTCATGGGCATCTCTTTCTTTAGGTTTGGGAAGTTTTCTTCTATAATTTTGTTGAAGATATTTGCTGGCCCTTTAATTTGAAAATCTTCATTCTCATCTACTCCTTTATTCGTAGGTTTGATCTTCTCATTGTGTCTTGGATTTCCTGGATGTTTTAACTTAGAATCTTTTTGCATATGCATTTTCTTTGATTGTTGTGCCCATGTTCTCTATGGAATCTTCTCCACCTAAGATTCTCTCTTTTATCTCTTGTATTCTGTTGCTGATTCTCACATGTATGACTCCAGATTTCTTTCCTAGAGTTTCTATCTCCAGCGTTGACTCATTTTGGGTTTTCCTTATTGTGTCTACTTCCCTTTTTTGGTCTTGTATGTTTTTGTTCAATTCCATCTCCTGTTTGATTGTGTTTTCCTGTTTTTCTTTAAGGACTTCTACCTGTTTGGTTGTCCTTTTTTGTTTTTCTAAGGAGTTCTACCTCTTTAGCAGTGTTCTCCTGTATTTCTTTAAGTGAGTTATTAAAGTCCTTCTTGATGTCCTCTACCATCATCATGAGATATGCTTTCAAATCCAGGTCTAGGTTTTCGGGTGTGTTGGGGTATCCAGGACTTGCTATGGTGGGAGTGCTGGGTTCTGATGATGGTGAGTGGTCTTGGTTTCTGTTAGTAAGATTCTTACATTTGCCTTTTGCCATCTGGTAAATCTCTGGAGTTAGTTGTTATAGTTGCGTAGGTCTCTCCTGAGTTTCAGTGGTCAGAGTACTCTCTGCAGGCAAGTTCTCCTCTTGCAGTGAAGGTGCACAGATATCTGTCTTTCGGACCTGCCTCCTGGCAAAAGATGAAGGCCTGAAACAGGGCCTTTTCTTGAAGCTGTGTCAATTTTGCCTGTCCCAGAAGCTGTGAAGATTCAGTAGTCTGCAGTCTCACCTGTGCAGACTAGTCTCTGAGAGATCCAGGACCAGAGATAGCTCCCCCAGGTGCTCTGGCAAAGTCCTCCTGGGCTGGGCAGACATCTCTCCTCTGGCAGGGAAGGTGCCCAGATGTCTGGAGCCCGAAATGGTGTCTGCCTCACAAGCTGTGTCGCTTGTGCCTGTCCCAGAAGCTGTGTAGCTTCTGTAGTCCGCACTCTCACCTGCTCATACTAGTCTCTAAGGGATCCAGGAACCAAGATGTCTTCCCCTGCTGCTCCACCAAAGCCCTCCTGGGTTTAGCAGACACCTCCCCTCTGCCAGGGAAGGTGCCTGGATGTCTGGAGTCTGAAACGGGGTCTGTCCCAGAAGCTGAGTAGCTTCTGTAGGCCACACTCTCACCTGTGCAGACTAGTCTCTGAGGAAACCAGGAACCAAGATGGCTCCCCTGGATTCTGTAGCAAAGTCCTCCCAGGCAAGGTGGGCACCTCTACTCTGGCAAGGAAGGTCCAGATGTCTGGGGCCTGAAATGGGGTCTGCTTCAGAAGCTGTATCACTTTTGCCTGTCCCAGAATCTGTGAAGCTTCTGTAGTCAACACTCTCACCTGTGAAGACTAGTCTTTGAGGGATCGGGGATCCAAGATGGCTCCCCCAAATGCTTCGGCAAAGCCCTCCTAGTCGGGGTAGATACGTCTCCTCTGACAGGGAAGGTGCCCAGATGTCTGGAGCCAGAAAGGGGTCTTCCCCAGAAGCTGTGTCACTTCTGCCTGTTCCAGAAGCTGTGTCCCTTCTGTATTCCACACTCTCATCTGAGCAGACTAGTCTCTGAGGGATCCAGGAACCAAGATGACTGCCCCACGTGCTCTGGCAAAGCCCTTCCGGGCAGGCTGGATACCTCTCCTCTGGCAGAGAAGGTGCCCTGATGTCTAGAACCCGAAACAGGGTCTGCCCCAGAAGCTGTGTTGCTTTTGCCTGTCCCAGAAGCCGTGAAGCTTCTGTAGTCCACACTCTTACCTGCACAGACTAGTCTCTAAGGGATCCTGGAACCAAGATGGCTCTCCCGGGTGCTCTGGCAAAAGCTTTCTTACTTTTTCTAGGGTGTAGTTTGTCTCCTTGTGTTGGAGTTTTCCATTTATTATCCTTTCTAAGGATGAATTTGTGGGAAGATGTTGTGTAAATTTGTTTTTGACATGTAATATCTTGGTTTCTCAATCTATGATAATTGAGAGTTTTGCTGGATATAGTAGCGTGAGCTAGCATTTGTGTTCTCTTATGGTCTGTATGACATCTGCCCAGTATCTTCTGGCTTTAATAGTCTTTGTTGAGAAATCTGGTGTAATTCTTATAGGACTTTCTTTTTATGTTACTTGACCTTTTTCCCTTACTGCTTTTAATATTCTTTCTTTGACTTGTGCATTTGGTGCTTTGGTTACTATGTGACAGGAGAAATTTCTTTTCTGATACACTCTATTTGGAGTTCTGTAGGCTTCTTGTATGCTCATAGGCATCTCTTTCTTTAGGTTAGGGAAGTTTTCTTCAATAATTTTGTTGAATATATTTACTTTCCTTTTATGTTGGGAATCTTTGTTCTCTTCTATACCTATTATTCTTAGATTTGGTCTTCTCATTGTGTCCTCTATTTCCTGGATATTTTGAGTTAGGTGGTTTTTGCATTTTGCATTTTTTTGACTGTTGTGTCAATGTTTCCTATGTTATCTTCTGCCCCCAGAGAGTCTCTCTTTTTTCTTTTGTATTCTGCTGGTGATTGTTGCATCTATGACTCCTGATCTCTTTCCTACGTTTTCTATCTCCAGGGTTGTCTCCCTTTGTGATTTATTTATTGTTTTTCTTTCCATTTTTAGATCCTGGATGATTTTGTTCAAGTCCTTCACCAGTTTGGTTGTGTTTTCCTTTAACTCTTTAAGGGATTTTTGTGTTTCCTCTCTAAAAGCTTCTACTTGGTAACCTGTGTTCCCCTGTATTTCTTTAAGGGAGTTATTTATGTTCCTCTTAAAATCTTCTATCATCACCATGAGATGTGCATTTAAATCTGATTCTTGATTTTCTGGTGTGCTGGGTTATCTCGGACTCGCTGTGGTGGGAGAACTGGGTTCTGATGATTCTAAAGAACCTTAGTTTCTCTTGCTTAGGTTCTTGTGCTAACCTTTCGCCATCTGGTTATCTCTGGTGTTAGTTGGTCTTGCTGTCTCTTATTGGAACTTATTGCTTTTCTGGGGCTGTGAGCCTGTGATCTTAGGTTTGTCAACACTCCTGGGAGACCAGTTCTATCTGGTGAGTATTTAGGTGTTGAGAGCTTTGCCGCAGAGTTAGCTTTGAAGTGCTATTGGAAACCAGAAGGATCCTGTCCCTGGCTCTTTCAAGATTTCTGTGCCCTGTGTGTTCCTGTTGTGTTCATCTTTGGACTGTTATTGAAGCAAAAGTGGTACTCTCACCTATGAATTCAAGATTGGCATCACTCCTGGAAGACTGGCTGTCTCTGGGCAGGATTTGGGTACAGAGTTTTGGGGCACAAACTTAGCTCTGAGGTGTAGATGAAGAACCTTATTGTGTGGTTTTAATCAGTATTTTTATTCCTTTAGGAGTTATGTGACTCTTTTGGTAGTTTACCTTATTGTGATTCAACTTTATCCATGGTATCTGTCTAGAAAATCATCTATTTCATTTAGATTTTCCAGTTTTCTCAAATATGTTGTTATAAGAGCTTTTGAATGTTTGAATTTCCTGTTTCTCCTGTTATGTCTTCCTTTTCATTTTTGGTTTGGTATAAAAATGTATAAAAGATTTCAACTAAAATTTGGTTATCAATGGCAGTAAAATTGTTAATTTCAAAAAACAGGGCTACAAAGTATAGGGAAATAGTTATACATTTGAAGCAAATGCTTGATCACCATGTGTTTCTCAAGTCATCAACTATTGAAATGAGTATTTTAATGAACATTTCCTTCCATCTCTATTCAGTAATGCAATCTGTTCTTTGAGCAAAATCTCCTGGCTTGAAATATTTTAATCTCTTCCAAACTGTTTTTCATTACATTGTTGTTTTAAAAGCTCTATCCTCTCAACTTCTAAATATTTATGTATATTTATGGAAGACATGTGATACACGATATGGTTTGCATTCTGCTGTTAGCTTCAGGAGCAGGGCAGTGTTATGTTGCTGTAGGGTATCTGCTGAAACTTTACAATGATTTGTACCTATACGCCATATTAGTAATATTTTTTCAGGGTGAGAGAAAATAGATTACATTGTGAGAAGAGAAGGCATCATGAAAGGGGAAAAAATCCCCAGACTCTTTGTTTCAATATAGATCACCACTTATTTTGTTTTGGATTTGAAGTTTTATTGCAGTCAAAATTCAAGTATTCTGTACACTGGGCTCTCCAAAAAACATTATAGTGTGCACCTTATTCTCTATCTTCATATCTCCCTATTAAAATATTACCATGCCTTTTGCAAGGGCCTCTTATCTGCCCTTACTTCTTGCTTGTCCTATAGTCTATCTGTGGGGCCGTGAAAGGCACCTTATTTTGGTTGAATGAGGTTTGCTTTAGCTACCTAGTAGAAAACTCTACAAGAGACAGAACAGTGAGTCACATTCCCAGATACAGATACCTAACATCACAGAGCCCCCAATTCCATAATCCTATGACTATAAGTCATGCAGATAATGTCCCAAGCTTCTGGCATTCTAGCTAGACTCCACCCCCACAGTTACCTGATTATAGCCAGGTATTCTTTTCCCCAGTGGAACCTGGTAACAGCAAAGTAACCCAGCCAGCTACAAAAGGGGCTGCTTGGCCCCTTTTCACTCTCTTTAAGCTCTCACCTTTCTTACTCTTATCTCTAGCCCTCCTTCTTTTTCTCCTTTTCCCCCCTCTCTCCACGTGGCCATGGCCAGCCTCTCTCTCTCTTTCATTCTACCTCTCTCTCTGCCTTTCTACAAAAAAGCTCTAAAGTCATAGACTCTCTGCTCATCAAGGCCTGCCAAGCTTGAACGATGGGATAGGCTTTCCCCTAAAGTGCTGAATCTAACCTCCTGCCAGAGGGCTTTCCTGCACTCCAGCCACAGACTGGACCAAGGACTTTAGTCCACCTAGGAAACACCCAGATCCCGCTCTCTCCCTGCCCTCTCCTCCCTTCAGCCCTGGGGCTGACCCAGTGGACCCTGGGGCCCCAATTTTGTTCTCAACTCTTCTACGGTGTCCAGCGGTGTCTGAGACTGAGAACTTGTTATCTCTGGCCTCTGTGAGACCCAGAGACCTTGTGCTGCCTCTTGTCCAGTCCAAGCTGAGCTGGGATTCTGTGGCTTCCCACAACAAGACACCAACCTGGGGCAGCGTGGAAAGCGTGCAGCTGTCTTCCTACGTCTGCCCACCTAGAGCACTGGAATTCTGGGGGGACTTAGGTTTGTTCTCTCTTCTTTTATTTCCCCTACTCCCACTGCCCTGCATCTATCCTAATTAAACCATCAGAGTAACTCTTCTTAAGATGTTAATCAATCATGTCACATGGCTTAGAGCCTTTCACAACTCTCTAGATTACCCAACATATCCCAAACATTCCTATATTAAACAGATTTTCAAGATTTTTTTGGTGGTTCTTGATAAGTATTCCCTTAATCTTTGTTCTCCCTTGTTTCCTGTTACTCTTCATTCACCCCACTCCCAGCACTGAAAAAATCACTATCCAGGGTGGACTCTGGGTATACATTCTTTAGGGATTTTACCTTGGTGTTTCCTTCTACAGGAGAAGTGCCTTACCAACATATGTAAAATTCCCAATTGTCAAAGTAACTATTATTTGCTGGATATAATTTTACTCTTGGAGGCTTAGAGCTGAATAAATTCACACTTTCTAGCTCATTTTAAATACTGGATGGTTCAACTCATAAATTCTGGCAAGAACATATCCCCATGATTATGACTCGAACTGGGTTTTCTTGGATTCTGACTGAATTGCTCTGCTTAGCCTCAAACAAACACTGGCAATCTGTACCAATCTTCTGGCTCCTTCCCATTCTTTGGCTCATTCTGTCTTCACATTCAATCTGTCCCAATAAAACTGTTTCCTCTCTTCCTCCCTCTGCACTGCTCTCTTAAATCAACTATCTTTTCTTTGCTGTTCTCATGAGAGTTGGGCATATTTTATCTCTGATTCATCGTGTCAAATCTTACTTTGATACATTACTTTCTCTACCATTCAAATAGATGTCACTTTCAAAACAACCGTGATTTTTTTTCTAGAAACTAAATTTACCTTTGTTCTTGTGGACTAAAGGCATGTACTAAAGCTATGTCTGTATTCCAGCTAGATGAACTAAATGTGTGTACTAAGGATAAAGCTATAATCCAGCCAGATCTCACAGACTTAGGACTTTGGATGTGATTCCTTGCCAAATCAGCCATAATGCCGAATTAAAATTCTTCTACATCCAACGTTATTTTCTTAGGTATCTCTTCAATTCATCCACATGGTATTGACTTATCAATGTATCCATACAAGTAATATCTTAATTTGTTCTAGTCAACTTTGTTTATTTCCTCAAGCTTTAAAAAGGAAAGAGCAATTTTTAACTTTCTATAATAATGTGCCAATCGTATGTATATAAGCTTTTACTACAGTGTATCACAGATGAAAAGCAACTTTTAAAAATATATTGCATATTATATTTCTAACAAGTTACAATGCTTTCTTTGTTATCCATTATACAAATTAAATAATATATTCTTACTCTTTCAAAACAGCAAAAGAGAAGCAATGGACAAATGTGAAATATTTTAAATTTATATTTGTTCTCATTGTATTTATTCTGATATAGTACTAGAGGTCAAGGATTCTATTAAATAGTATAATCAATTATCAAAAGACAATTTCCATTAAATATCAGAAAGAGTGGTATTGGCATAATTTATCTTGCCATATATTTAAGAATTCTGATCATAGCTGGGCATTGGGGGCACATGCCTTTAATCCCAGAACTCGGGAAGCAGAGGCAGGTAGATCTGAGTTCAAGGCCAGCCTGGTCTACAAAGTGAGCTCCAGGACAGCCAGAGCTACACAGAGAAACCCTGTCTCGAAAAACCAAAAAAAAAAAAGTCTGATCATAATATCCGACATTACTGTAATTCTTAGAGAATTGTGCCACTTGATTAACTTAATCTCCATGAAGCTATGATAGTTGCCTATTGCTGTCCATTGTCAAAGGCCTGTCAGTTTGAGAACATGTATTGATATACTTTACTCTTCTGCATCCTCTAGGTGTTTCAATTATATATTCAGAAATTACTGGTTCTGTGATTTTTATTTGTGCATATTTTGGAAATACTGCATTATCTTGATGTATAGAGTAACTAGATAAAATTTGTTTTGTTTTTTTATTTGAGCACCTGAACATAGCCAAATAAATAATAGTTGAACTTCTCAGAATATTTCTTGAATGTGTTGGCTACTAGTGGCTTGGTCAGATGATACTCAAGGCCCTTAATAATTGGGATGGTATGTGCCATACAGAAATACAAATATTATCTATCATAAGCAATATGTTCTATATTGTATTCTCAAAAAAGTTATTACTCCAAGGAGAATGTTATATTCCATGTTCTGTCTTTTTCAGTCCAATAAAACATTAATAAACATTAATATAATAAATCCCAATGTCTAACCATAATAATATTGTTTATTTTTCAATAAACACTAAAATTTATTCAATAACTATTGAAAATTTACAATCTAAAATATATAATTGCAGGGAGGTAACTTAATATGTAATTATAGGACAGGAGCAATAGTATTTGAGTTAGTACAGATTATTTGGTAATGATTTTCTCTGCTTTTCCAGGACTGGGTTTGTACTTAGGTGCTGTGAATTTGAATTTGGGCTCCCAAGCTTGTACAATATATATTTTTGTAATAAACAGTGCATTTAGGTACCTGCCACTGTTCCTTTAATATGAGATGTCAACTTCCTAAGTACCCAGCTTTCAAATGTAATTGAAATTCTACTGGGTTCCTTATGTTCTTCAAGTCTGTTTATCATGCTTTATAGCCCAATGTTTCCCATTGCTTTTACGGAAATGTGTGTGTGTATACATGTGATTGTGAAGCCTTGATTTCTTCCTGTATGTTTTTGTCTTTTGTGTATAACAAGCGTACTGGGATTTGCATATTAATTTTGTACCCTACACTTTGTTGAATCCATTTATCAGCTCTTATATTAGTTCCAATGGAGTCTTTTGCATATAAAACCATGTCATCTCCCAATACATTCTCTAGTCTTTTCCTTTACTATTTGTATTCCCTTTATTTCTCTCACTTGTCCTATTTCTCTAGTCATGACTTAAGCTCCAGTGTTGAACAGAAGTGAGGAGAGTGATTTTTTTAACATTGTACTTGATTTTGAATCTACTTGAACATGAAAATTTAAAAACAGAGAAAGAAGAAAGCTGTAATTGATTTTTAGGAAGTTGTAGTGTTTAGTATTTATGGTAACATTACAATACATTACACATGTCGACCATATATAGCTTTCCATTTCCTCCAAAATACATAGTGGTAATCCAAACACTTAAAGTATTTATTATTTTTAGTACATTTAAAATAATCACTTCTCCTTCCCTTCCCTGTTTGCAACCCATTTAATGTTCTCTACTTCCATTATCTATGTCCTCCAATATCATTTATTATTACTGTTACATATATGTAGGCATCTGACAAAATATATAAAAAGCATGCTGAGTTAATTTTCTTATTTGTATGTGTATCATTTCAGGTTTAACCACTTTGGATAGCACAATGAAAAATATGTTAAACCTGTTTACTTTTAACATTGATTAAGTCTGTCATTGCTTCTCAGTTTATTTCATAGTTTATTCCACACGATCTTTCATTGGTTATTATTGCTTACACTATTTCTTTGTATTTAATTTGTGACCTAATTTTACATATAATATTATTTTTTAATATTACTCTTTTTGTTTCTTACTTATCTGATTTGCCAAATCTTCTGCAAAATATAGATGAACAATGAAGAAATAAACATGTTTTCTTGCCCATGACTTTAATGGAAATAGAGAAAATATTTCATTGTCAAGTCCAATGTTCCATGTTTTGTGTGGACATATTAGTCATATGTATATATGTATATATATTGTTGATTGAAGGACCTTCTGTTCATTTAAATTTTGTCATAGGTTTTCATTAAAAATTTTCAGTAATTTTTTCTCTTATGCAGTTGTTTTCCCTTTTTTAATCTAATAACATGATGAATTGCTTTACTAGATCATTAAAACCAAATCATCCCTGCAAATGAGCAAAATGCTTCTTAGGCTTAGTACATTTCTAAAGTGAATTCTTTATGATTTTAGTTAGCATCCCCTGTGTGTTTGCATGCAAAGGCAGCATCTGATCTTTATTTGTGGAATCTTTTGTCTCATTTTGAATTTGGAACCATATTAGAGATATAATGTAACTAAAATAGGAATTATTATATCATAGAGTAGGATTATTTATGAATGGGTTAATTTGCATTTTCACCAGTAAACAGGGCTCTTCCAAATATTTTTGTTAGTATTGTGTATTCTTAATTTTCTTAGATATGAAGAAATGGACTCTCATCAGAATTCAGCTGTTCATTTCCTATATACTTAAGGATTTTGAATGGTTTTTCATATATTTGTTGATTGTATAAAGTTTTCTAATTTGGATTTTTGAATTTAAAAATATTTTGTTAATTTCCAATGCCCATTTAATAATTGAAATATTTTTCTTTTGTTTTTAATTTACATTTATTCCTTTGTTCCCTGTTAAAATGCAAATTTGACAACATTTTTTTCTTTCTTTCTTTTTTCTTTCTTCCTTTATTTCTTCCTTTCCTTTCTTTATTCTCTTCCTTGCTTCCTTCCTTTCCTTTCTTTCATTTTTTCTTTCTTTCTTTCCTTTTCCTCTTTCTTCCCTTGTGTCACTTCGTATTCTCATAGTTATTGGAGTTCTTCAACACATGCAGCTTTAAAATTACAAAAATCCTGAATATTAATTAATTTATTAAAACAGGTACATTTTAGGGGATATGTTAATCTCTACCTCATTTAAGTTGACAAGGTTTTCTTCATTTAGGTATGTCTAGATCTTGAAGTATTTCTTTGTTTTCCTCTAGAATTTTCTAAGTTTTATATTTACAGTAGATTCTTAAATTCATCATAGTTGCTTTTGAACTGTTAAGAAATAGGGATACAGTATTAATTCTCTAAATGTAGTTATTCTTTTTTTCCCCAAAACCATGTGTTAAAGAAACCCCACCCTGCACCACCCCATGTATGCTTTTCATAAATTTGCTAAGATCCAGATGGTCAATTTAGTTCCATTCCTTATCTATTTTATTAAGTTACATGTATGTTTATTATATTATGGCTCTATATTATAATGCCCCTATTATAATTTAATATGCTCATTTTAAACAGGATTGCATTTTGTGTTTTCACATGAATATTGATTTTTTTTTCTAATTCTGTGAAGACTATCACTACAACTCTGATGAGGATTCCATTGAAACTGGACATCCCTTTTTCAATGTGGATTTATCCAACAGACTCTAGTGGACTTACCAGTGGGTACACAGCTATAAAAATCCCTTGTCCTTCTTCCAAACTTTGTTATTTCATCAGAAAATAATAGAATCCTTGCCTCTTCTCAATCATAGCTGGTGGTTGGAAAGGCCCAATACCTATGGGGCCTAGTTTCAGTAGCACAGCTTCTTTGAATTAATAAGTGTTATGACCTGACATGCTCAGAAGAAACCATTTATCAGTCCATCACTCTATTTTTAAGCTTACTTTGGTATATCACCTTTTATACAAAGTTTCATCATCCTTAAGGGGGGTATTGGTAATAACATTTTCTTTTGAACTGTGTCTTCTAACTCCTTTATTTTTGGCCCTGCATTATTGTTGTTCTTTGAGAGTTAAAATGTATTTGGATTATATTAAAACCATCCACCAACTCTTCTCAGACCTGTGTCTTCTTCCTTACCCATTTAACTTAAAAAAAAAAAAAACAACAAACAAACCCTATTTATGCTGCCTATATTATCTTGAATATGTGATCATCTATCAGAATTTGATAATTTTTTTCAGGGACAAGAATCTTTTTAAAAACATAATCTAATTTTTTTCTACTATTTAAAAGTTTTTTTTTAATTTAAATATATTTTGATTTCCCCTCCTCAAGTCTTTACAGATTCTCCCCATTCCTACTCACCCAATTTTAAGAGCTTTCCAAAACAACAAACAAAAACTCAAGACAACAAAACCTATTCAAACAACAAAATAAAACGACACCTCAAAACAAAACTGTAACCAAATGACAGCAAACACACATATAAAGTTTAGCATTTTCTCTTTTTATTAAACAGATTCTCTTCTCATACAATATATACTGAGCATAGTTTCTTCTCTCTCTGTTCTGTCTAGTTCTTCTCCATCTTCTGACCCATTCAGAATCCCCCTTCCTGTCTCCCATCAGAAAACAAAAGGCTCTTTTTCTAAGAGATAGTAACAAAACATAACACAGTAAAATATACTAAGTTGAAAGAAACCCATCATATTGAAATTGGACAAGCAAAGCCAACAGAAAAATAGAAGAGGCCCAAGTGAAGATGCAAGAATAAGGAACTCATTTGTTTAAACATATATGAATCCCATAAAAGTATTAAACTGAAAAATTTATTTTATGAGTTCTACTACAGACTATTGTAAGCAATCACAGTGATTGCAACTTCGGTCTCTGTGAATTTATTTAAGAACAGTCTCTGTGTTTTGCTCATTTGTTTAAGAGGGCCTTGTTTTCTCTGTGTCCTCTGTCTCTCCCACACTTGCTTCCACAGAGTATCCTAAACTCCAAAGGGAGGGATTTGACGGCAATATCTCATTTCTAAGTAAAAGTCTCTCTCTGTCTCTCTCTTTCTTTCTCTTTCTTTCCTTAGTTTTGGGATGCAAGTCTCTGTATTTTTCTATCTGTTATAAGATAACATTTCTGATGTTGGCTGAAGGCATCAATCTATGTATAGCAGAATATCATTAGGTGGAATTTTATTGTTACTTTATTTTTTGAGTGGAGTTTTTAATTTGATCCTATATATCATCCCTGGTTCTTGGTCATCCAGGCAGTGTCTGGTATGAGTTTTGCCACATGAAGCAGGCCTTAAGTCAAATGAGACAGTGGTAAGCTATCACCATTTTCGTAGCACATTTTGCAGATATGACCCATTATATGTCAAAGGTTTTGTGGATTGTTTGATGTTTAGGTTTCTCTTTTGGTTGCCTGCAGGGTACATTTCCATGTAAAAAGACAATAGAAGACAAGGAAAAGATTATTTTTTGGCACCAGCTTGGCCACTTTATGCTCAATGAGTTGTTTACGTGGCATAGTCAGTAATGAGTCCTTACTGTCGGTTTGTACAGAACAACCCAAAGCCTTGAAGATGAAAGAATAAGAAACTCACTTGTTTAAACAGCTATGAATCACATAAAAGTATTAAACTGAAAACTATATTTTATGTGTAAAGTTTCTACTGCAGACAATTGTAAGCAATTTTGGTGATTGCAACTCCAGTCTCTGTGAATCCCATGAGGCTCTAGGTACATACTTGCAGCAGATAGCATTGCTAACAGGTATAGAAAGCATAGGCATTTGCACATTCTTCATATGGCTTCATTGTGCATTCTGAACTTTCTCTTGCCCAGTCTTGTATATATTACTTTCATCTGATACTACATTGTTAATATGCACATTCTACTTTATGAGATTGTAGGTAGCATAACATACATTTCTTTATGGGTGGCTCAGGTCACACAGTGATTTCATGGCATAACAAGGCAATAACTGGTGTTAGGGGATTTCCCTAGTACCTTGGCTGACAACTCAATCTGATGAAATACCATCCAGGTACTGCAAATTTCCTTTTGATGAACATTTACATAGGGCCCAGGTATATTAACATCCTTCACCCATTGGATGAATCTATCCACATTCTTCATCTGCAGATGTACTTCTCACCAGTTTTCTAATCATGTTTTCCCCAAGTTCCAAACCATCTAATCAATCCATTGGCTATAGCCAGCACATCAGTGAACAACCACACATAGTCCAATTTCTCTTTCCAAACAAAATATATGACCATTTATACTACCTGAAAGTTCTGCCTATCATGAAGTTTTCACATTTCAAGTGTTTTTCCTGGATGCTCCAGCAAGGCGTTGAAATGCTGCAGCTGTTCACTTCTGGTTGATGCCTGCATAATGTGCAGAAATATCAATAAACCAGGCCCTACTCTCTCTACTTCAGTCAACAGATCATAGGACCCATCCCTTGAGGCATGGCTCTAGTTGTATACTTGTGTCAGAGAACATTGTAAAAGGTATAGAAATCATAGGTATTTATACATTCTTTATGTGGCTTCATTGTGTTTTCTGTACCTGCTCTGCCCAGTTATGTATAGCACTTTCTTTTGATAATACTTTGCTGGTATGGACATTCTATTTTATGAGTTTGTGGATAACATAACATACATGTTATGATGGGTGGCTCAGGTCACTAAGTGACTTCATGCTACACTGTCAAATACATAGTTTACACTAGGGCCCAATAGCAGATCAAAAGCTGATTTCAAAGGTAGAATTGTAGTCTGCAGATGATGGTAGAGTCTTCCTCCCAAATCCCAAAGCTGTGTTCTATGTAACAATTATAAGGGCCTGCTAAAAGTTCCAAATAGCATCTTAATCTGTCACTGACACTTCAAGTACCATTGGATCTGCTGGATAATATTGCCCAAATAGTACAGCAACCTGAACAGAATCCTAGACCTATTCAATCCCCTTTCTGTCTCAACGCCCCCCCCCCCCCCCGCACACACACACAAACAAAGCTAATAGATTTTCAAATCATTCTGGCCCCAATTAGTATTTGGGCCAGAGTACACCAAAATAAGGAATGTGCAGTTTCCAGTATATGTTTTATGAACTGAAAGATCAGAGACTTAAAGGGAGGTATGGTGGGAATCAGCCAACTCTTCATTCTTCAAGTCCCTAATAGTAGAACTATTTTCCACAGTTTCTTCAGGGATGCCACACTGTTTTGAATCACACTTTCTTTGGCAGAAGCAACTCTGTTTAGTGTTTCCAACCATAATAGCCCTTACTGCACAGGTCAGGGAACCAATGTGACACTTCTGCCAACTTCTAAGTATATCTATCCCAATTATATAATTTAGAATTGAGCATGGGGATCTGCTGTACATGGGATTTCACCTGAATCACCATTAATCACTTGAACTTTTTAAGTGCCTTTCTTCTTTAACTGGAGAGCCACAATGATTCTTGGCACCACCTAGATACAGTATCAGTTTATAACCAGTATCCAATAGATTATACCCCAGAAAGTCCAATTGTTTCCTCTTCCCTATTGTACAGTTACTCTTGTAAAAGACCATGGGCCTCTCAGGGGGAAATCCTAATAGATATATTTTGAAGTTGGGAGAATTTTCACATTGGTTTCCTGACCTGTTCAGTGAGGGCTATTATGATTGGAAAGGCTAAAAAGAGTTACCTCTGCCAAGGAAAGTGTGATTCATAAGAACTTGGGAAATCATAACAGTAAAATTTTTACATATTTCATCAAAGTCCTTCCTCAGGAGAACCAGTCCTTTTATTCAAGGTGTTCTTGGTCAGCAAACTGGCTCTACAAATGGCCATCTGCCTACTAGCCCAAGAAATGTCTAAACTGATTGCAGGAGAGTATCAGAGAATATTGTTCTGTTATTAATTTATACCTTCTCTACCCTGATCTGGTTATGGACCAGTTAATGGTAAGCTCTTAGGATGTTAGATTCAACTAGTGTAAAAATTTAAAATATAATAAAATCTACCATTACAATGTTATAGATTTATCAAAGTTACTAATAACATGCAAATAATTTACATATAGATATGTTTTATATATTTTTCTTGTTAATATATGCTTATTTCTATTTTATCTAACAGGAAATTGGAAAACTAAAAGGGTAAGTGCAATGATAGTGTTTCGAAGTCCTGGAACACTGGTCCATGAGGATTCCTCTTCTACAGTCTGAGGGTCATTGTCTAAGCTCTAGTCAGATAATGCCATCTGTCTCTGATGTGCCTCTTGAAGTGCAGTTGTGATCAACTCTAAAATAATATTCTACTCCCATCTTTTAAAAACAATCTATAAACTTTTCTTTTATCAAATTCAGGCTAGCAATTTTGACAAAACAAGATAAACATTGATTCTTCTAGAAGATTTAGGAGCCCTCTATGTAATGTAGAATCAAGAAGGAGGAGAATTTAAATCGTTAAACATTCAGAGTAAATATGCAATGAAGAATAAGAATGGAAGATGATTGTGGACATCAGTGGAAGAATGGAAATAGAGGAATAGTCATTTCTGCATGCAGCAGTGAAGGTTAAACAGAACATTGAAGGGTTTAGAAACCTTCCATTTCTGAAACTTTCCAGCCTTTTATTCTAGAAACAAATCTGAGTATTCTACAATATAGATTTCTCCACCTTTGTCTTCTAAGGCAGGTTTCACTGTATAGTTTCTCAAGTTTTTTCTAATATTTCATTTTTGGCATATTGTTGGCTAGGTGTACATGTACTGCCACCATTTATGTTAGTATAAAATATATACATTTTCATTGATATTAAGACCTAGAGATCTCTTCCTTCCTTCTTTCCTTCCTTCTTTCCTTCCTTCTTTCCTTCCTTCTTTCCTTCCTTCTTTCCTTCCTTCCTTCCTTCCTTCCTTCCTTCCTTCCTTCCTTCCTTTCACTCTTTTACCAGATAGGGTTTCTCTATAGACCTGGATGTCCAGAAATTTGCTCTGTAGACCAGTCTGGTTTGGAACTCACAGAAATCTACCTGCTTCAGTCTCCTGGGTGTTGGGAGTAATGTTAGGAGCCACCACCACTGGACACATCTAGAGATCTTAAAGAAATGGCACACAAGAGAAATTATATAAGTGACTCACAAATATTATTGATGCTAGGCCAGAAAAAAATGTGTAAACAATTTCAAATAATGCTAAATTGAATATATTTTAGTTATATTCAACATCTTGATGCTAGTATATTGACATAAAAGAAATGTAAGTATCAGAGTCATAAACAGATAGATTCACCCATATCAATGATTTATTTTATAATCCAAATCAGTTCGTTATAATTAATAAGGCATTGATGTTAAAGCTTGATGTTAAAACCAAATGTTTTACATTTATAGTCAAAAGCCTCTGAAGTTAGAGGGAAAGGCTTCTGATTGTGGTCAATACTATAATACTTAATACTAAAAACAGGTGTTGTGGTACATGACTATAATCTTAGGATTTTGTAAATTGAGACATGAGAATCAGGCATGTCTGATCTTGAAAGTAGAGGCAAGGAGATTGGGAGTTACAGGTCAATTTAGGATAAATAGCTAGCTTGAGGTAAGCCTGGGCTCTGTGAAACTATAAAGGAATTTTTAAAGTTTAAGATAATTTATCAAGGGCACGGAGTCGGTGAACACCCCCAAGGTCTCTAGAGAACTCTTCACACAATCTTAGGATCACTGCTAAGTAGAACACAACATCTGTTCTAATCCAATCGTGCGGGACCTGAAACAACAGTAGGGAAGCAGAAAACATCCCCACCATCCCTAGAGGACTCTCCACGTGATCTTAGGATCACTGGAAAGTGGAACACAACATTTGTTCCAATCCAGTTGTGACAGGCCTGTGAGAGCAGGAACACGGACACCAGAGCCCTTCCCAACAAGCGGACCCAGTTCCTTTTGATCAGTTCTGGTTTACCTTTGTTTCAAACAGACCAAACGGTTCTCAAAGGAGACACAACTTCCAGGCATTGTAACACGCCCAGGATCTTAGGACAACAGGATCCCAGGATAACAGGAGTTGGGTCACACCAGTATTTCAGGGTCTCAGAGGAAGCTTGACTACCAAAAACTCTGACACACCCAGAATCTCAGGTTCACAGGAGACCACAATCAAAGGATCAGAGAGAAAGCTGAACTCTGTGGAGTCCTGAATCAACCAGGATTATAGGAAGGACAGGCTCCAATCAGATATATTGAGGGAAGTAAGAACTTGAGATAATCAGATGGCAGGAGGCAAAGTGTAAGAACAGAAGCAACAGAAACCAAGGTTATTTGGCATCATCAGAACAAAACTATTCTGCCATAGCAAATCCTGGATACACCATCACACAAGAAAAGCTAGACATGGATCTAAAGTCACTTTTCATGATATTGATGGAGGACTTTAAGAATGAAATACAGGAAAACACAGGTAAACAGTTAGAAGCCTTTAAAGAGGAAACACAAAAATCCCTAAGAGAGTTACAGAAAAACACTACCAAACAAGTGATGGAATTGAAAAAAACCATCCAGGATCTAAAAATGGAAGCAGAAACAATAAAGAAAACCCAAAGGGAGACAACTCTGGAGATAGAAACCCTAGGAAAGAAATCAGGAACTATAGATGCTAGCATCAGCAACAGAATACAAGAGATGCAAGAGAGAATCTCTGGTGCAGAAGATTCCATAGAAAATTTGGACACAACAATCAAAGAAAATGCATATGCAAAAAGATCCTAACTCAAAACATACAGGAAATCCAGGACAAAATGAGAAGACCAAACCAACGGATAATAGGAGTAGATGAGAATGAAGATTTTCAAATTAAAGGGCCAGCAAATATCTTCAACAAAATTATAGATGAAAATGTCCCTAACCTAAAGAAAGATGCTCATGAACATACAAGAAGACTAAAGAACTCCAAGTAGACTGGACCAGAAAAGAAATTCCTCCCTACACATAATGATCAGAACAACAAATGCACTAAATAAAGACAGAATAATAAAAGCAGTAAGGGAAAAAGGTCAAGTAGCATATAAAGGCAAGCATATTAGAATTACTCCAGACTTCTCACCAGAGACTATGAAAGCCAGAAGATCCTGGACAGATGTTATACAGACACTAAGAGAACTCAAATATGAGCCAAGCCTACAATACCTAGCAAAACTCTCAATTACCATAGATGGAAAAACCAAAGTATTCCTTGACAAAACCAAATTCACACAACATCTTTCTACAAATCAAGCCCTTCAAAGGAAAATAATGGGGAAAACACCGATACAAGGACAGAAACTACACCCTAGAAAAAGCAAGAAAGTAATCCTTCAATAAACCTAAAAGAAGATAGTCGCAAGAACAGAATCACAACTGTAACAACAAAAATAACAGGAAGGAACAGTTTCTTTTCCTTAATATCTGTTAATATCAATGGATTCAATTCCCCAATAAAAAGGCATAGGCTAACAGAATGGCTGCACAAACAGGACCCAACATTTTGCTGCTTACAGGAAACCCATCTCAGGGAAAAAGACAAACACTACATCAGAGTGAAAGGCTGGAAAACAATTTTGGAAGCAAACAGTCTGAAGAAACAAGCTGGAGTAGCCATTCTAATATTGAATAAAACTGACTTCTGAATATCTATGCTTCAAATACAAGGGCAGCCACATTCATTAAACAAACTTTAATAAAGCTCAAAGCATGCATTGCACGTCACACAATAATAGTGGGAGACTTCAACACCCCACTCTCATCAATGGATGGATCCTGGAAACAGAAACTAAACAGAAGTTATTAAACAAATGGATTTAACAGATATCTACAGAACATGTTATCCTAAAACAAAAGGATATACCTTCTTCTCAGCACTTCATGGTGCCTATTCCAAAACTGACCATATAATTGGTCACAAAACAGGCTTCAACAGATATAAAAATATTGAAATTGTTCCATGTATCCTATGAGATCACCATGGACTAAGTCTGATCTTCAATAAC
The DNA here is from genome assembly GCF_000001635.26 of Mus musculus. Classification (NCBI taxonomy): domain Eukaryota; kingdom Metazoa; phylum Chordata; class Mammalia; order Rodentia; family Muridae; genus Mus; species Mus musculus. The sequence goes on from NC_000068.7 coordinate 40,415,548, forward strand.
ATCATAAATAATACAAAGCCAACATTCATGGGGAAACTGAACAACAACCCCCTCAACAATACATTGGTCATGGAAGAAATAAAGAAAGAAATTAAAGACTTAAATGAAGCCACAACATAATCAAACTTATGGGATACAATGAAATCATTCCTGAGAGAAAAACTCATAGCTCTGCAAGCCTCCCAAAAGAAACTAGAGAGAGCATACACTAGCAGCTTGATAATACACCTAAAAGCTCTACAACAAAAGGAAGCAAATTAACCCAAGAAGAATAGCCAGCAGGAAATCATCAAAATCAGAGGCAAAATCGACCAAGTGGAAACAAAGAGAACTATTCAAGAATCAACCAAACCAGTAGCTGGTTCTTTGAGAAAATCAACAAGATAGATAAACCCTTAGCCATTCTCACTAGTGGGCACAGGGACAGCATCCTAATTAACAAAATCAGAAATCAAAAGGGAACATAACAAAAGATCCTGAGAAAATACAAAACACCATCAGATTGTTCTACAAAAGGCTACAATGAAAAAACTGGAAAACCTGGGTGAAAAGGACAAATTTCTAGACAGATACCACACACCAAAGTTAAATCAGGATCAAATTAATTACCTAAACAGGGAATGCCAGGGCCAAGAAGAGGGAGTGGGTGGGTAGGGGAGCAGGGAAGAGGGAGGGTATAGGGAACTTTCAGGATAGCATTTGAAATCTCTATAAAGAAAATATCTAATGATAAAAAAAAGAAGATAGAAACAGTCACTAATAGTCTCCCAACCAAAAAAAAAAAAAAAAAAAAAAAAAAAAAAGCCCAGGTCCAGATGGGTTTAGTGCAGACTTCTATCAGACCTTCAAAGAAGACCTAATTCCAGTTCTTCTCAAACTATTCCACAAAATAGAAACAGAAGGTACTCTACCCAATTCATTCTAAGAAGCCACAATTACTCTGATACCTAAACCACATAAAGACCCAACAAAGATAGAGAACTTCAGACCAATTTCCCTTATTAGTATTGATGCAAAAATACTCAATAAAATCCTTGCAAACCAAATCCAAGAACACATCAAAGTGATCATCCATCATGACCAAGTAGGCTTCATCCCAGGGATGCAGGAATGGTTTAATATATGGAAATCAATCAATGTAATCCACTGTATAAACCAATTCAAAGTAAAAAACCACATGATCATCTCGTTAGATGCTGAGAAAGCATTTAACAAAATCCAATGCCCATTCATGATAAAAGTCTTGGAAAGATCAGGAATTCAAGGCTCATACCTAAACATAATAAAAGCAAAATTCATCAAACCAATAGCCAACATCAAAGTAAATGAAGAGAAGGTGGAAGCAATCCCACTAAAATCAGGGACTAGACAAGGCTGCCCAATTTCTACCTACCTATTCAATACAGTACTTAAAATCCTAGCCAGAGCAATTAGACAGCAAAAGGAGATCAAGGGGATACAAATTGGAAAGTAACAAGTCAAAATATCAGTATTTGCAGATGATATGATAGTATATATAAACGACCCCAAAAATTCTACCAGAGAGCTCCTTAACCTGAAGAACAGCTTCAGTTCAGTAGCTGGATATAAAATTAATTCAAACAAATCAATGACTTTTCTCTACACAAAGGATAAATAGGCTGAGAAAGAAATTAGGGAAACAACACCCTTCATGATAGTTACAAATAATATAAAATACGTGGTGTGACTCTAACTAAGGAAGTGAAAGATCTCTATGATAAAAACTTCAAGTCTCTGAAGAAAGAAATCAAAAAAGATCTTAGACAATGGAAAGATCTCCCATGCTCATGGATTGGTGGGATCAATATAGTGAAAATGGCTATCTTGCAGAGAGCAATCTACAGATTCAATGCAATCCCCATCAAAATTCCAACTCAATTCTTAACTGAGTTAGAAAGGGCAACTTGCAAATTCATCTGGAATAAGAAACAACCTAGGTTAGCAAAAACTCTTCTCAAGGATAAAAGAATCTCTGGTGGAATCACCATGCCTGACCTTAAGCTGTACTACAGAGCAAGTGTCATAAAAGCTGCATGGTACTGGTATAGTGACAGACAAGTAGACCAATGAAATAGAATTGAAGACCCAGAAATGAACCCACACACCTACGGTCACTTGATCTTTGACAAGGGAGCTAAAACCATCCAGTGGGAAAAAGACAGCATTTTCAACAAATTGTGCTGGCACAACTGGCGGTTATCATGTAGAAGATTGCGAATTGATCCATTCTTATCTCCTTGTACTAAGTTCAAGTCTAAGTGGATCATGGAACTCCACATAAAACCAGAGACACTGAAACGTATAGAGGTGAAAGTGGGGAAAAGCCTCGAAGATATGGGCACAGAGGAAAAATTCCTGAATAGAACAGCAGTGGCTTTTGCTGTAAGAGCCAGAATTGACAAATGGGACCTCATGAAATTGCAAACCTTCTTTAAGGCAAAAGACACTGTCAATAAGACAAAAAGGCCACCAACGGATTGGGAAAGGATCTTTACCAATCCTAAATCAAATAGGGGACTAAGATCCAATATATATGTAAAGTACTCAAGAAGATGGCCTCCAGAAAACCAAATAACCCCATTAAAAATGGGGCACAGAGATAAACAAAGAATTCTCAACTGAGAAATATCGAATGGCTGAGAAGCACCTGAAAAATGTTCAGCACCTTTTATCATGAGGGAAATGAAAATCAAAACAACCCTGAGATTCCACCTCACATCAATCAGAATGGCTAAGAACAAAAATTCCGGTAACAGCGGATGCTGACAAGGATGTGGAGAAAGTCAAACACTCCTCCATTGTTAGTGGGATTGCAAGCTTGTACAACCACCCTGGAAATCTGTCTGGTGGTTCCTCAGAAAATTGGACATAGTATTACCAGAGGACCCAGCAATAACTCTTCTGTGTATATACCCAGAAGATCTTCCAACAGGTCATAAGGACACATGTTCCACTATATTCATAGAAGCCCTGTTTATAGGAGCCAGAAGCTGAAAAGTACCCAGATGCTCCTCAACAGAGGAATGGATACAGGAAATATGGTAGATTTACACAATGGAGTACCTCTCAGCTATTAAAAACAATGAATTCATGAAATTCCTAGGCAAATGATGGATCTGGAGGGTATCATCCTCAGTGAGGTAACCCAATCACAAAAAAAAAAAAAAGTCGTTAGATATGCACTCACTGATGAATGGATATTAGCCCAGAAATATAGAACACCAAAGATACAATTTGCAAAACACATGAAACTCAAGAAGAACGAAAAGCAAAGTGTGGACACTTTGCCCCTTCTTAGGATTGGGAACAAAATATCCATGGAAGAAGTTACAGAGATAAAGTTTTGAACTGAGACGAAAGGATGGACCATTCAGAGACTGCCCTACCCGGGTGTCCATCCCATAATCAGCCACCAAACTTAGACACTATTGCATAAGCCAGCAAGATTTTGCTGAAAGGACCATGATATAGCTGTCTTGAGTGAGGCTATGCCAGTGCCTGGCAAACATAGAAGTGGATGCTCACAGTCAGCTATTGGATGGAAGATAGGGTCCCCAATGGAGGAGCTAGAGAAAGTACCCAAGAGCTGAAGGGGTCTGCAACCCTATAGGTGGAACAACAATATGAACTAACCAGTACCCCCAGAGCTTGTGTCTCTATCTGCATATGTAGCAGAAGATGGCCTAGTCGGCCATCAGTGGGAAGAGAGGCCCCTTGGTCTTGCAAACTTTATAAGCGCCTGTACAGGGGAAATACCAGTGCCAAGAAGTGGGAGTGTGTGTGTACGGGTGCAGGGCAGGGGGAGGGTATAGAGGACGTTGGGATATCATTTGAAATGTAAATGAAGTAAATACCTAATAAAAATCTGGAAAAAATATACATAATTTATCTTCATATCCCAGAGTATCTATGATAACATTCTCTGAGGATAAGTTTCTTAATTATTCCCCCTGTCAGTTCTTAGATTCATGCCATCACTGTGTGCTGACCTGGACTAATAGCAATATCATTTATGAAACAAAATTGGATGTATACTTTACTAATCTGGAGACTATGTGCCTTTAATTCTGTATATTTTATTTATTATTCCTGAAAGTGCGAGTGGTTGTTTATTGTACAGAAAAATGTGGATCCCAGAAGGAAAACCTATGAGAGACCCTATAATTTGTATGTAGTATAGGATTTGAAAAGAGCATCTCCAAGTTTGTTTCTATCAATATTTTCACTATATGAGATAAATTTCCATCGATTTATTCATTGATTGATGCAATGGAAATTTAAGAGGTGTCTCTGTGAGAAACTCTGCTCTAGCAACTTAGGATAGAGTGTTAAACAATAATAGAATGGTCTAATTTTCAGATCTTCTATTGCAAATTCCTTAATCAGACAGCTCATAAATTTCCCTAAATCAATGACTTCCATTTTATTTCTGTGCTTTCACATAATATATAGGAGTTCACAGATTGAAAGTTTATTATTTGCACATGTAAAATTAGGGGATATATACTCACAGATTTTTTTCATATAGCTACGTGCAGCTCTCTGCCTTCGGTACATAAGTGTCTTTCAATTTAATGATAGAACATATTTCTGAAATCAGTAAAAGTGTGCAAAAATCCAGTTAGAGTAGATTATTTTTTGAAGATGGGATTAAGTCGTATTCCTCATGACCACATAATGTGATCTTATTGAGAAGTGGTACTGCAACACATGCTCTTTCTAAAATGGGAGGGTTACTAACTGAATAAGTCTTGTGTCCACATGAAACAAAAAATTCGGACATCAATGTACAATGAGAAAATTGACATGAAGCATCACAGAACAGCATGGAACAGTGGAAGCACACTGGGGTGCTATGTCTACAAACAGAGGAGTCCATTTACCTAAGATACAAGAAACCAGAAGAGGCAAGAGGGACTCTGTCTTTTAGGTCAGAAAGAATGAGGCCTGTTTTTAAATGGGCTTGGCTTCTACATCAGAACTGAGAAAAAATAAAAGTAGCTTAAAATGTTCAGATACATAGCAATTTATTAGACAGTCTTCTAAATGGAATGCAGTTTTCTATATTTCCTTTATTTTCTCCTCTCTAATTCTCCGTTCCTTTTCCCTACTTACCCTTTTCTAAAATTAGTGACTAATATAGATTCTAGTAGTATGATTTTATAAGTCATTTAATTTACCAGGTCTTCTAACTTTCTTGGATTTCTGAAGCATAGTGTCTTCTGAGCTACTAGCATTGAGAAACTACTGAGCTATGTAGTGATGACCCTCTTTCATAATGTCTATAATGTTCAAAACACACCTTCTCACTCTCTGCTATCACAAAATGCATGACCTGACAAAAAATTCCTGAGCAATTGCTGCTATTGGAAGACACAGCAGCATCTGCTTCATCTATCCTCTGACATCTTTCTGTCTTTGAAGACATGTAATCTCCTTTCTTAAGAGAGTTATTATAGCACACAGAAAATGATTAGTCAGTTACAGAGCAGGTGAATATGTGGATGCCTACCAGTGCTAGGTAGATAGTACATTATGGGGGAACTGTCAGTGTCACAGAAAATCATGTACTATTTTTCGTGGAAGTTGCCAGGCTTCTTCAGAAAGAGATTTTCCACTGAATATACTCACATTGCCCTGCTAGATATGCAAACAATGTGGTGCTGAACATTATTTATAAAACTTTTTTTCTCCAGAAAATATTATTTCAACATCTAATGCTATACAAGTAGAAAAATAAGACTTGTCACAATGACTACTTCATTGTTTAAACAGCACAAGCACTAATGTTTGCTTTGTTCCTTTGACCTTTTTCTTAAGGAACCACAAGGAATAAGAACAGAATAGAAAATACTAGTGTAATCTCACAGGACTATTTAGACCACCCCAGTTTTAATTGTATGGTATAGTTTTCAAAGCAGACACACATATGCATGTATGAGCATGTGTGTGCACATACACACACACACACACACACACATACAAACATGCATGTGTAAAACATATATATATATATGTATAGGTAAATAATTTTATTGAATAAACATTGATTATAATAGTTTTATTTTTATTACTGTGATCAGACATCATGAACAAGGCAACTTATAAAACAGTCTAATTTTGCTTTGGTTACAGAAGGATAAATTCCATGATTGTGGAGCAAAGACAGGTAAATGTACGGTTGTAGAAGTGACCAGAGATTATATCTTCTATAAGTTGGATACAGAGAAAACACTGGAAATGGCTCGAGTCTCTTTAAACCTTAAATCCAGCAACAGGCCAAAAAGTTAATACTAAGAAAGCCCAAAGTGGTGATCCACTGCCTTTACTGGGGTTACTTATATAAGTATAGATAGGAGTTACTGATAAAATCAGGGACTACTCAAAGTTACCTCTATCATCAAAACAGCCTGCCTCAACATGGGTTACCACTAACACATTGGCAACCCTAGGCATCTCTTCTTGATCTTCCAGGCCATTTAACTAGGTCAGCAGCAGGTTCTTCTTTCTCCTTTATTACATCAGCAAATTTAGGGATGGGTTTTTTAAACTCGTTGCTTTCAGATCTTCTCAGACTTGTGAGATTCTTTTACTTCCGAGTTTAGTGATCATCCTTCTTCCATCTAGAATGGAGTGTTTCAATTGGAGGACACTACTGCACAACTGCAAAGGAACAATGAAGTCACTTACAGGTGCCACAATCATGGCTGAATCATCTACAGATATGTGATTTTGAACAAGTTAATTCAACTTTCTCAACTATGATATTCATACTTGTAACTGAGTTCCCATGAGAGAACGCTACTTAGAGAACGAATTACAGGGTAATAAATGTGCTTAAAGCCTTCATACCGTTCTAGATGAAGTGTAACTCTTGGGAATAGATTTTAATTCTATAAATAATTTGTAAACAAAGTTGGGCTAAAAGTAGTACATCACAAATAATGAAAATGGGTAGAAAATTAACAACCTGGAAGCTACTCAATTTTAGCCATACTGAGCAACCTCACATTTTGCTTAATGCTCTCCACACAGACTAGCTACTGTCAGCAACAATATGGAGGGAAGAGAAAATACAGGGTACTTAAAATTATGGCTTCAAGGAATTAGTCTCCTCAGAACCTGTTCTCACCCCCTTTGAAGTATCAGAACCGGATCCAAAGAGAATTGTATTTGTTGCATAAGAATTACTTAGATGATTCTATTCAGGAAGTGGCCAATTTCCTGTGGTTGGGCACAGGAAACTGACCATTCAGAGTTACCTCATTCTTAGTTTACTGAATCACAGTGCTTTATTTCTGTTACATGTGCATCTGGGTCCCAGGAGCTATGCTTATGGTGAAAATGTGATATTTCGGCCACTCACCTCCATTATGAATTGTTTTGTTGCCAACTTTTAAAGGTAGAATTCACCTAGCAACTTTGCTCTGAAATAGAAGTAAAAAATTTTATCTGGAAGTCAAAATGTAAGATAAAATAGTGGTCTGGCTTAAGTTCTCTTGGATGTTGTGATCTACCTTTTGAAAAAAAACTATACTTCAAAATATTTTTACATTTTCAGAAAACTTTTAAAGATCTTTCAAGGAATTCACTAATGCCAAGTTAATAGTATCCATGGAATTTTATTTATGAAATGCTGCTTTAATTCTCAATAAATATTGCTATAATTTTCTTAGCTGAAGTCCACATTGTGTCTGTTTTTTCTTTTTTGATAAAATAAAATATAATATGATAAAATAAAAAATCATTATATCAAAGTGGAACAAGGGAACCCAACAGAAGAAAAAAAAAAAGCTCAAGAGCAGTCACAAGAATGAGAGTCCCACTCATTAACATATTCAGTAGTCCCATAACATTTCTAAACTGAAAACTATAACATACATACAGAGGATCTGGTACAGACCAGTGTAGGTTCTGTTCTTGCTGCTTCAGTCTCTGGAATTCTGGATGAGTTGTGCTCAGCCAATTCAGAGAGACTTGTATTGGTATACTTCAGGCCCTGTGGATCTTAGTCTCTTTCTGCCTCCTCCTCCTCCATGATGTTCTCTGAGCTGGAGAAAAACTTGATGAAGACCATTGTCAGCTATGTATTCCAGTGTCTCTTTCTCTACACAGTGTATCTAGTTCTACATGCTGCAGGAGAAATCTTCTCTGATGAGAGATGAATAAGAGACATCAATCTATGAGTACAGCAGAATATCATTAAAGGCATTTTATTGTTACATATTTTTTTATACCAGCATTGTAGATCTCTGATCTATCTAGTTCCTAGTTTCTGGTTCTTGGCCATTAAGCTATATGAGGTATGGTTTTCATCTTGTGGACTGGGTCTTATGTAAAATCATTTAGTGGTTGACTAATTCTACAACTTCGCTACCACCATTGTTATAGTGTAATTTGTTTGGAGGACATTCTGTAGATAAAAGATTTTTGTGGCAGCATTTGGGGTTGCATTTCTCTTTTGGTAGCCTACAGAGTACATTCCCATATCAAAGACACTAGAACATGGGTTGAAGGATACAAGTACGTTCTGGCTAGAATTCTCCATGTTCAATGAGTTGAGTGTTGGTGGTGTCCTAGGCTATGCAATCACACAGTCAATTGAGGAGAACAACTAATTTTCTGAGCAACAATATCTTCACTCATATGAGGATTTCCCTGGATACTTTTGGACAACAACTTAACTGAATGTAATTCAGTACGGGTACTGGAACCTTGTTTGGTGATGAGAAATGACCAGTTGGAAATTTACCATCCTCATTGCTAGGATAATTTATTAGTGTCACTGATAATTAGGGAGCTTTCATTGCACTAGGTTTCCTCACTGTTGCGGGAAATTAAAATTCCCACACTCCATCCAGCCACTCTCTGCCCGCCAAATCTCCAGAGGGGCCGGAGCTCCCTAGCTCCCTTCACTGCCATGGCAGCCTCATGCAACAACCACCCACCCCGCGGTCAGCCACCACAACACCCAGCAGCCCGGTAGAAACAAAACTCTAGAAGCTTATAATTAACAAGTATAATTTATATATTAATTATATATCAATAAATTCTCAGTTCACAAGATACCAATACAATAATTTCAGAACCAATTGATAATGATAAAGGCTGCCAACTTAGATTATACAAATTATCCCAATTATTCTATCCATTATGATATTATATCTACTTGTGGCTATTTAAAGTCATGCTGCTTCAGGTTCTCCTTCCTGTCCTTCCTCCATTTTACTCCTTCTCTCTTGAGTTGCTCTGCAATTCTTAGCTCCTCTTCCTGTTTTCCTGTCCAATCACAGGCCTCCTGCTGCATTAATATTTTAATGTAACTGGATAGGGAAAATCCTGCCATACCTCACCATCCTTTAAATTCCCCTCAGTTTTATCTGCCTCTCCCTGTCTTAATCTAATATCCCTTCCAGTTTCCCACCTGATTTTGTAATTTGTCTCCCAATCTACCCCCATTTTACCCATTCTACTTCATCTTCCAGGCAGATGCAGGTGTCTTTCCTAGTCTCTTTCTCTATACTTAACCTCTCTGGATGTATAAATTGTAGTTTTGTTACTGTTTATTAATGGCTAATGTCCACATACAAATAAACACATACCATATCTATCTTTCTGGGCTTGGATTAGCTCACTCAAGATGATTTCTTGTTTCATCCATTTACCGACAAATTTCATGATGCCATTACTTTTGAATAGTTGAGAAACACTTCACTGTATGAATGTACCACATTTTCTTTATTCATTCTTTCATTGAGGGACAGCTCTGTTGTTTCTAGTTTTATTATGAGTTGAGGAGCAACCAACATGCCTGAACAAGCGTCCTAGTGGTGGGATGGAGTGTCTTTTAGGTATATTTCTAACAGTGGTATAGCTGGATCTTGAAGTAGACAGATTTCAAATTTTAGGAAGAATTGCCATATTAATTCCCATAGTGGCTATAAGAGTTTTTACACCCCAGCAGTGAAGGCAGAGCATTCCCCTTGTTCAACATCATCACCAGTATGAGTGCTCATTTGTGTTGTAGATCTTAGACATTCCAGTAACTTTACCTGTCAAGGTATGTGAAGTAGAATTAAGTGTGGTAGAATTTTGATGAGGTTGAACTGAATGAGTAGATTGTCTTTAGTAATATAGCCATTTTTATTAGGTCAAACCTAGGTATCCATGTACATGAGAGGTTTTTTTATATCTGAAATTTTCTTCAGCTTCTTTTTTCAAAGACTTGAAGCTTTCATCATACAAGTCTTCACTTTCTTGGTTAGAGTTATCCTTAGATAATTTTTATTTTTGAGATCATTGTAAACGGTCTTGTTCCTTGACTTTTTCCTCAGTCCATTTGTCTTTTTATTTATTTAATTTTATTTTATTAATCTGAATTCTTTTTTGGGGTTTTTTTTTTTTTACTGGATATTTTATTTTTTTACATTTCAAATATTATCCCCTTTCCCAGTTTTCCCTCCAGAAACCCCCTATCCCATCCCCTCTCCCCCTGCCTCCATAAGGGTGTTTCTCCAGCCTCCCACATTCCGCCTCACCACCCTAGCATTCCCTACACTGGGGTATCGAGCCTTCCCAGTACCAAGGGCCTCTCTTCCCATTGATGTTCAACAAGGTCATCCTCTGCTACATATCTGGCTGGAGCCATGGGTCTCTCCATGTGTACTCATTGATTGGTAGTTTAGTCCCTGGGAGCTCTAGGGGGTCTGGTTGGTTGATATTTTTGTTTTTCCTATGGGGTAACAAACCCTTTCAGCTCCTTCAATACTTTCTCTAGCTACTCCACTGGGGTCTCTGGACCCAGTCCAATGGTTGCTGCAAGCATCCGCCTTTGTATTTGCCAGGCTTTGGCAGAACCTCTCAGGAGACAGCTATATCAGGCTACTGTCAGCAAACACTTCTTGGCATCTGCAATAGTGTCTGGGTTTTGTGTCTGTATATGGGATGGATCCCCAGGTCAGGCAGTCTCTTTATGGCCTTTGTTTCTTTCTCTGCTCCATACTTTGTCTCCACATTTCCTCCTGTGAGTATTTCATGCCCCCCTTCTATAGGAAGGCAATTGATTATTTCAGTTAATTTTATTTCTAGCTACTTTGCTGAAAGGGTGTATTAGATATAGGAGTTTCCTGGTTGAATTCCTGGCCAA